>NC_044203.1:1300416-1440416 GCF_900880675.1 Sparus aurata | reverse complement strand
GTAAACAATCTGCAAATTCTTGAGCAAAAGTTGTCATTGTATTTCCCTTCACTTTCCACTGATTGCCTTGACTGGGTTAGGAACCCATATAGCTCAACTGCAGTTGGAAAGGACATGACTTTGCAGGAGCAGGAAGAAATAACTGAACTGAGACAAAATCGTGGTCTAAAGCTGAGCTTTGCAGCAATTTCAGCTCTGCTCCCTTTCTCCACAACTTATCTATGCGAGCTGGGCTTTTCAAGCATGACGGCTATAAAGACGAAAAAAAGAGACTCAGAGCTGTTGAGGAAGATCTTCTTGTGTGTCTCTCTTAAATTCCTGCATGAATAGCAGCTTTGTGTTCAACTAAACAGGCCCAGGTTTCACACTGAGTAGGTCAACTAGTAAGTCAACTAGAGTAAATTGAGACTAGATTTTCATTATACTTCATTATACTTTTTGTGACATTTTTGTTTGGTGGTATGCCGTGTGATTTTTCTAATGAAAAATATGTGCCGTGGCTCAAAAAAGTTTGGGAAACACCGATCTAATATACACTACCTGGCCAAAAAAAGTCACGACCCAGATTCAACTAAGCAAATAGGTAAGAGCCTTCCATTAAATAATTACTGCAGTGATTAATATGCTAATCCTATCAGCTGGCAACAAGTTCTTTAACCCTAGCTGATGCAGTGGGTAGCTTCTCATTTCTTAAACAACCATGTCTGAAGACACATCCTGTAGTCGTGGAAAAGATGTTACTCATTTGGCCTGCATCAAGCAATGAAAACAACTAAGGAGATGCTGAAACTACTAAAATTGGGTCAAGAACTGTCCAATGCAGTTATTAAACCTGAAAGGATTAGTGCTGAACCATCATCTTCCAAAAGTAAATGTCAGAAAAAAGTTTCAAGGAACTTTGACTAAACAGCCGTGTAGCTTTAAAAAAAAAAAAACACTTATCAGAGAGGCTGATCAGAAAAAAGGCTTTGGATGTAAATGTTGTGACAGTGCATAAGCTTATGAAAACGATGCAAAGGTGAATGTATGCTATAATGAAAGATAAAAGCAGCCCAATGAAAGTTGGACTGTGTGACTTTTTTTTGGCTGGGCAGTGTAGATAATGTGCAGCTTTAATGGCATGTATTGGAAAGTGTTATTTGATCTATCAGGGTTACTCTTTGTTACTTCACCTGGTGGAGTTCTGGTATCCAAAGGAGAACACGTGAGCTCCTCTGTCTGCCATACTGCCTTCCACATCAGGAACAACAAAGTGGAGACCTCCTTTTGGTTGGTCCAGAGAAAATTCAATGTACACCTTTAAAACTTTCAAATCTGCAGACAAAAACACACAGAAACATCAGTGGATCAGTCTCGACCTTACAGAACAATTTCTGTCAATAATCCAAGAGTAGAAAACCTTTCACTTATTCTAAAGAAATCCGGTAATCCACCTCAAGTGACTATACTGATTCAAGAGATGAGCACAGATATTGCAGACATCCGCCTGCACTCTGACAGCACATAGTATTGAAATTAGAGGTCGACCGATAGTGGATTTTTAAAGGCTGATATAATAACGATAGATTGGAGCAGGAAAAAGTCGATAGCCGATTAATCGTCCGATATCACTCACTCGCTATTAGCTATATGTTATTATAATATATAATTAATATTATATAATAACATATTTAATTTAAACTTGTATGTTCAATATCTATTAAAATCTACATGGATGATTTAAGTTGCACTTTAATATGGGGGGGGGAATTAAGTGATCCTTCACATTTTGTGAGTAATGGCACTGTGTGCCATAAAAAATAATAATCACAAAATAACACTGGTTAAACAAGGCGTATAAGGAAGGGATTTTTTTTAACTATGATTTTCTCATCCTCCCATAGTCAGGCTGTAACCACTAACCAGCTAGGGATGGTATGTTTTATCTTATCCATACTCTTAACAGTCCTGTTCTTTATCACTACTAAAGAATGGTATTATAATTTTATTTAAAGAATAAATTCAGAACAGGAATTCAGTTATACTTCAAATATAACTACATATTGTTTCTACTGCAGCAACAGTAAAGTTTACAACAGCAAAGTCTCTATATAAACTCCAACGGGGGGGGGGGGGGGTTGGTTTGTCTCAGCCAGCAGCTAAAGTTTACAAGAAATTGCCAAATTCTAAGATTCATGGCAAACTGAACAGACTACACACAGACAGCTTTCATTTTAGCATGTTCTTAACAAACTGTTAATTAACAAGCACTGTGGTCGTGTAAAATGTGCCGGTGGAAATGTCGCTGTTTATGCTGAAATATGATGCACGTTTATGCTTGTTGAACAAGTGGTACTTATCGCCAAGGAGGTTATGTTTGTTGACTTTCAACTCGTGAAGGTTTTATTGCACTTACAATAACGCGTGTCGCCGTCTCCACCTGGGTCACTTCTCTCCTCTCTGCACACTGTCTTTCCCATGCTCTGTGTGTGTGTGTGTGTGTGTGTGTGTGTGTGTGTGTGTGTGTGTGTGTGTGAGCAGCAGAAGAGCAGCCTCGCCCCCCAGTGATCAGAGTGACAGAGAGCAGGGCAGGGAAGAAGCAGTTTATGGCGCTGTGGAAAAAAACTACAGCCATCGGCCACTATCGGAGCCAAGTTCCGCCGATTCCGATAGTTTGTAAAACGTCCTATCGGCGCGGATTAATCGGCCAAAACGATTAATAGGTCGACCTCTAATTGAAATAGTTTCTGAATACAAATATTTGGGTATCCGGTTGGATCAGAAACTCACATTTAAAGACAAGAAATTGGTTATTTATACAGAAACAGAACCACTGTCCCTATGTTTTGTAGGGAACGGGTCATTGAAGCTGTCTTTTTATACAGTATGTCCTGGATTATGGAGATGTTATCTATAAACATGCCTCTGCCTCCACTTCACTCCACCAGAGTAAGAGTGGAGACGGTTTATCCCTTTGCCCTCAGATTCATTACTGGCAACTCTTATTCCACTCATCACTGTATTCTATATGAAGAAGTTTTCTTGGCACCTTCAACAATAAGATGTGACAGTCATTAGTTTGTATTTCTTTTTACAGCCTTGAAGGGCAACATGCCACCATATTTCAGCTCTTCATCAAACTGGTCATGGACTTACTGTTCAACACGTTCTTGTGATCATATAATGCTCCAGGTTCCCAGAGTAAACATTACATTTAGGAAAACTGATTTCAGTTTCAGTGCTCCATATGCTTTTACAAACAAGTTTAAATGTTTGTTGTAAAATAACAAACATTTTACTTGATAAGTTACACCTATAGGTCAGTTTAAGACTTTGAGTTGGACTACTCAGCATTTGAATGGAACCGTTTCTAACTACATGCTGTCCTGTATGGTTGTCTGTCCTTTGTCTTTTATGCACCTCTGTTTTATTTGTGTTTTGTCATATTCGTTTGCTGCAGTTTCCTATCATTTTTAGCACTTTTTCCATTTTATTGGTATTCTGTCATAAAGCTTCTTGTCTGTTATCATTTTTATGGCACCTTCTGTTTACTCGCTCTGTGATTATGTTTGTTGTTTCTTTTTATTATCACATTTTTGCTCCTATTCTGTTTTTTTTATCTGTGCTCTCAACATCATTGGAAATGAGGGCTTGCCCTCAATGATTTCCTGAGATGTAAATTAAGGTTAAATGAATGAATAAATCAAACATCAGAAAAGGTATTTGGGAGGAGGTAGAGACTATGTCAGTCTTAACACACTGCACTATATGTACAAGATGTAAATGACTGAATTATCCTGTTATGGTGTCCCCGTTGTCACAGTCTTACCATCTCCTTGTTTCCATAGCTCAGAGGGTACTTTGATGACCAGCTCCCCATGTCCTGCATCAGGGTCCACAGCACTCACGGCAGCTGTGTAGGCACTGGAGAAATAGTTGAGGTTTCTCCTACAAACACACAGATATAGAAAAAGCACAAAATGATCACACAAAGTAGACAGACAGTGATACTGGCAATATACCCACTTCTCATGAAACATTAGACAGCTACAGGGGTCTTAATGTATAAAAAAATGTTTTCTACTGCTTCTTCTACTACTGAATACTAGATATGGACTTCTTACCCAAAGTCTCACCATCACAACCAACTAATTTTCTCAAAACTAATCTGGTCACCAGGATATCTATAATACTATTTTAGGCAGATACCAGTGATTTACAGTTAGAAATTTAACAGAAGTAGATCTTTTGCAACAACTGTGAGTTGGTATATTTTCTGGAAATTTTATTGAGAAAGTGTTAACAGATTAAATAGCCAGATGGCGACGAGGTTTATTACCATTTCGGTCAACTGAATACTGAACAGAGCAAGGTAATTCATCACATCGATGCAATAATGCTGTAATACCAATAATGTCACAGTTTCCCTCAGACCTTGGAAGACTTAAGTGCACATACTTGCCAGAGAGTTTGGGGAGGACAAGAAAAGATTATGTTTTTCAATGAAACATACAGAATTTCACATCATTTTTTAAACCAATATTATTACTACTGTTTATGTGCACATCAAGTTGGAGAAGCTAGACCAGAAAATAAATAATAACCACACAAAAACAATTGAATTCACTAATGAAGTCCACAGGGGACTGACCACAACGGTGAGAGCAGTCAGTTACTTCCACAAAAGGGTTTGAGTGCTGCTCTTCAACACTTGTGGATGCGTTAAATTAGCAAAAAGCTAATTCACTTCCTCATTTAATTATGTTTAAATCATATATTCAGCCTTTTTCACGACGATACGATTTAGCTAATGTTTGCTAACAAGTACACGATGTTGTTCTGACAGATGTAATGCAATACAACAGGATTTTGTTTCCACACAAACAATTATGAGTCTGTTTTACAAATCACATCCCATGATTTCATAACTCCAGATTATACTAAAATGTTCATCAGAGATGACGACAGTGCACCGATTTACTCACTGCTTGGACTCATGGTGGCACACCTCCAGCGTAGGGTCATTATAAATGAATGGGGCTTCGAGTTCATTGACTCGGACCCTGTAGATGCGGCATTGTTTACTGTTGAGCTTGATCCTGTTCAGGTTGACCACTGTAGGGAAAATGGTCAGCTCCACATAGCCCTGTTGGATGCAAAAGGGAGGAAGTTGGTGAAAATTGACAGCAAGAGATTTTCATTGTCTGGATGTGGTTGTGTTCAACCAAAAATGTTCAACAGACAAGCATCTGTGCTGGCTTAATCGCTGTGGAGTCTTTCCAAGTCCTTGTGATTTACATTCTACATAATTCTGCAGGACTGTAATGTGTTTATATCATTACACTTACTATGTTACAAACACATAACAAGTTTTAAATACAGTAAAAACGGTTGCCAACAAAGAAGGAACACTATTGTCAAGCAGTTATCATCTAATGTCAACTGGTTTACAATGAGTAAAATTCACCCCCCACAAAATTGCAAGGATATGATGTAAGTTTGGAGTAGCCACGGCAAAACCGAATCAACAATAACATTATGAAGTCGTTTAACAGATTCTTGTCACACTGTGACTGTACTCACAATGACAGACTTCCTCTGGAAGTTGATGTTGTTGATGCACACCGCCTGGTGGGTCGTGAAAGCAACCACAGAATGACACGGTCAATATGCGATGTAAATCTGACCTTTTTACCTAACTACTTAGATATTTCCATCTCATTAACTCACTCTGCTAACTCATTACTTGTCTGTGCTTGAAGGACCTCTGCTATGTACTTAAGGATGTCTTACCAATGTTAAGCTAACGTTCACTTTGCTGTCTAGCATAACGGTGGGCACAAAATTAAAGAAAAATACTTATAATTTAAAAGGGCGCGGACTCTCGAATCCTTTATCCTTCTTCCTGTTCATCGTCGTTTTTTGGTGATGCGCTTTGACACAAGGTTCAGCATGCCCACACTCTGCTCCGTGAGGTTTCCTGCTCAGCTCCAGATGCAGCAAACTGGTACATTTGGCAGACTGCAAAAAGTAAGGAGAAGAAAAAAACACTGCTTCAATGGAAACAACGTTAAATGTAACGACGGTCTGAGTCAAATGCAGCTGCCGTTACTATCGTCTCTGTGATGGGAGCTGTTCCCCCGGACACTGCTGTACAGCGTGTTCACGACAACCACAGCAGATATATATCCATAAATGGCCAGCAGTCGATGTTATATACAGATGGACTGGTTCATGTGATAATTACTGCAGTTGCGGGGCATCAAAACGTCCAAATATACCTCGTCAATCCGGCTGCTCAAAGCATTGTGACCGTAGCCCCAGTGTGTTCGGCCATTTTGTTTATAACCTTTGACCTCCCGCGTAAACATGACAACAAGCATAGACATTTTTTTATCGCAATTATATATCAGGTAACATATGCCTGTTAAACAAAGTACGGAAATGAACAGAAATTAAAATACTTTATATTTATTTAAAAAAGGAGTTTATATCTTTGCTGCGTCACACCGGGGGTGGAGTTTCCTTGCTATCTGCCCGGAAGTGCACGAGCTCCGCGGGAGCGCGCAAAACTTAGGCTGCATCCAATTGTCCGGACTTCACCGCACTTGTAGACTCGCGGACTTTGCAGGCGCGCTCGCGGGAAGTCCGCCAGTCTTGATGAGGGCTGTCAAAACCACGGAGGTTACATTAAATATTACTATATTACTTTTTGCACACTTCCGCATGGGGAGCAGACATCACCAGACTTCAGTGTTTAATCATCCACAGTTCTTTTTTTTAAGAGCCGATGTTGTAGAAGTTGTTGAATGTGTAAAACAATTACTTTATTGAAATGATACTTGAATCGTGTAGGCCAGAAATAATATTTATATACAATATTTATTCTAGATACAGAAATATGTAGAAATAAAGGCTATTGAGTAAAGTAAATTGGTTTTATTGTTGTAATCTTTAGGGGTGTCTATCAGGGATATACTGTGAACAGTGAACACGTCACGGTACGGCTCAGTCCGCAGGTCCGGAGCGTGGAGATTTGGGATGCCGCCATAGGAATTTATCCATTAAGTTTATATTTTCACTTGAAATATTCAATAAACAGTCGTATATATGTATCCTCTATGTTTTACTGACTTTTTATTATAAAGAGAGTAAGTGTGGGTGGCACTAGGGTTGCCACCTTTCAGAAATGAAGGGACGCCCTCCACGGCTCCTAGTGGCCATGACCACCACGGGCCCGACTCCTGTAGGGTGGGGCGCCCGCAGCAGTGGTATGTTTTATTTTGTGCTGGTGTTTTTAGTGAAGGGGTGATCAAGAAAGCAATTACTCATACTCAAAGCTTGAAATGCTTTATTACCAATGAATTCTCTTATAAAGTGCAGTTAATTAAATCTTGAGTTAAATCTGTTTGTGTGGAGTGTGCAACAATGAACTTTTAAAATATAAATTAGATAAACTGAGAACTTAATGTAACGTTTTAAGTGCATAACTGTAGGGACTCTCTTTGAACATTTTTACTGAAAGAAATTTGTCTGCTGCCTGTCTTATGACTTGAAAGGAAGTCAGGTCATCCAAACAGTTAAACCACACTAATAATAGAATGTATGTAATGATCAGTGAACACTGTATTCCTCAAAAATATAAACATTTTGACACAGAATACACAGAAAGGTCTACAAACATTTTTAATCTAGGAAATGTATGATTTTTAAAGAATAAACGTTTTCTCTTAACAAATGTATGTATGTATTTATTTATTTATTAACTGTTAATCCATTAGTAGGATTTGTTCTTTAAACGGCCATATATAATATTCATATTTAGTGTGAATGGTAAAGGCACACTATCGTTCTTCTTGAATTTATCTTTATCTTTATTATTCCTGATTCCGTATGTTTTTCGGCACGCTTCTTCTCCTACAAATCTTGAGCTATTGAAACCATTCAAATATCAAAATGTTCAGCTTTTTAAGGACATGATGGCATCTATTTTTCTCGTTTCTATCTTTTATGCTTTTGGAAATATTCAGCTTCTATGCAAGATTTTTCCCATTCATCGTTATTGGGAATTTTTCAAACTTCATTCTGCTACAACTTCAGCATACTTTCAGCTATAGAAACCGTTCAACTATTAAAATGTTCAACTTTTTCAGAAATTCAGCTTTTACCCCCCCCCCCAAAATTAACATTGAACTAAATTGGAAAATCTTCAAATCCTCTGCAAAACTCATCGCCTTTCAACCTCTTCTTGTCCCTCATGCTTTGAGCTAGAGACACCATTCCAACTCTAAAAGAGTCAAAAGACCTTGAAATCTTTAACGGTTTTGAAATAATCACAGTTTTAGTTTTAAAGGGTTTTAGCCCGTCTTCTCATTTTATAATGGGTGTATATTGCGTCAGCTATTGTGCGTGACATCATCGCTAGAGTGTAGAGCAGCTTCAAAAATCGGAGAAAAAATTCTCTTCAGCTTGATTTTGATCCCAGATCTTTTACTTCACATAGACAATGTATACATAGAAATGTAGGAAATCTTGATGGCTTTCAGCTGATGGTCTTATTTCAGATGTAGTACTTACAGTTTTGGATTTAAAAGCTCCCCCATAAGCCCGTATTTGTTGGTTAAATACAGGACGCAACATTTAATTGCCAAATAAAGGACGATTCCTTATTTTACGGGACGGGTGGCAACCCTAGGTGGCACTGTGTATAGCGAATTACTCCAGTCCCATTTAATTCATGCAAGCCTGGTCCAATATCCAGTGAATAACTTTTTTTCAGTAACGGGTAATCTAACTAATTAGTAATTCCATCGTTACAATGCCGTAACTGTTACCTACAATTAAATGTGGAGCGTTACAAACTGAAGCTGCTCATTGAAGCTGTTGTCATCCAACTCGGCTCTCAGCCACAGGAACTGCAGAGCTGTATTGTTTTTCTCTTTGGTGAGGGAGGAGGGAGGGGCGAGACAGCCGCATAAGTGATGATGACTGGCTAAGGTAGAATAAGAGTTTGTAAGCCAATCAGAGGCAGTGTTCAGTTTACACACAAACCACACATGCATTCAGCAGCATTGCACACACAAGCTGTGTCCCAATTCAGGGTCTGCACACTTAAGAACGCACATTTGAAGTGCAATAACGTCACAACGCCGCATGAAGAGTGTCCCAATTCAAAGTGTGTTCTCCAAATGCACCCCACTAATGCGCCCTGCCTGTACCTGTTTTTGGAGTGTGCACCGCTACTACCCTTCATGGTCTCACATATCCCAAGATTCATTGCGCGCCCGAAGAGAAGAAATAAATAAATAACCTCAAGTGGCGCAGATCTCATATTTAAATTCCTTTGAACATCCAACGCCAGATATGTTAAACTTCAAGGTAAAATTTGTTGATAATGCTCAGCTTGATGCCTTTGGAAGTAAAGCCTTAAAAGCTTCACTTTCAAATGTTAGAAGTTCAGAGGTTGACTTGTATCTTATATCTTATTGTGACTGTGGAGATGTTAGAGACTCGTTTTACATAAATGGACCAAGATGAACAGATTTCGACCAGGCTGTGATCCCTGCTTTATTTCCAGACTGTAACACTGTAAAGTCTAGTTAAACATTTGAATAAAGAGCTAAGTTTATGATTATCCTTATGATGATTATATTTTTTGCTGTATTAGAACCCTTTTGTCTGTTGACATAACACAAAACGTCTTTACATTTCATTGTGTTTTAGGGAGCAAACAGAGGGCTTCATCACTGTCCGAGGTCAGAACAACATTTGTTCACAGGGCGAAACATTCCGCCGGCTGGATGGAAGTAATGCAATATTAAATAATAAATAATAAATAGCCCTGATGTCAGTCCTGAGGGGTATTGCACAAAAGTAGAATAAAGAAATCCAGGATAATTGAGCAAGCGCGGCTTGACCTAGTCTGCTCGGCGCATCCTGGCTTAATTGGTTGCACGTTTGCCGATCCAGGATAAAAAGGCACGGCTATGTCAAGCCAGGTGTAGATAGTCGGGATAAGTGCGTGTTCACGGCATACTTAAATAGACCTCGCAATCGCTCACAGAATCACCGATGGGAACATGGATAAGAGTCGCGCTTCATATTTCACGGCCGCTGAACAACAGCTCCTGACGAAGAGGTGAAAGACATTGTAAGAAAAAAGGCAATACCAATGCCTTAATTAAAGAAAGTGGGAACGCATGGCAGACAATAGCGGACCGGCTCAATGCGTAAGTAGTCCGAAACTGTACAATTACTAAACAGTGCTTCACTGGAACTGTCATCATTAGGCTACAATTAAGGGACTAAAGGAGATACTTTTCAAGTCCACTAATCAACTGTTGTACACTTTGCTTTAAATGTGGCAAGTAGAGGTGCATGTTACTCAGGAAATGTAGAGTATGATTAAGTGCAAACAATTATCCACAATGTGTGTCATTTAATCTATTTTTCTCATGTTATGTTTTCATCGATTTTATCTTTCTCTCCTTCATAAAGAACAAACTTGTCTGACCATAAAAGGACCTGGAAGCAAGTTAACATTAAATACAAGAACATTTTGCAGGCTGGTAAGTGACTTTAAAGTAGATAACAGTGAACAAATGAGGTGAATAGATTAGCTGTCTGCTGACATGTTGAATGTCTGTATAATTGTAGCAGTTTTTTAAAAAAAGCCCATAGAACTGGCACAGGCCCACCAAGCCAGGAAATGACCCCAGCAGAGGAGCTGGCACCCCATTTAAATAAAGGGAGGCCAGTGATGGAAGGGAACCAGGGAGGGACAGTAACAGACTCTGTCCCAGCCACAGAAACTGTCCGCTTCATACAAGGTACATATTGCAGTACTACTGCACATGGAACACAATCAAATAAATATATTATACTGTCTGACTTTGGATTTCCTTACAGTGTCTGGGAACACACTTACACTTTTGGAGCTACCAGAAGATGATCCGGTTAGTACATTGTATTGAAATCACAGATGTGGTATGTCCTGTGAAATCTTAAGTCAAGTTCTTTCAATACATGTATGTATATGGCAGGGGGGAGGCACATTTGCAGCTGCAGAATGCACTTCTGCAGATGAGACTGTGTCACTGGACTCCAGAACACCGAGGTGTGTCAATTATATGGAAATATCCTGCTTATTTAGTCCATAAAGGTTATGAAGTCTGTGATGTGGTGCTAATAGAAAATATATGTGTAACAGGACCCAGATGCTGCACAGTCTCCTAAGCAGCCTGGTAACATTGTGAGTATTGGCTAAAGTCAATCTACATAATGCACAAATCCTGCTGTGCTAACTGACATTTCTTTTACAGACATAGAGACAAACTGTCAGAAGACTATACGCAAAGCACCTGGAGAGACAGAGAGAGCTGGTAGACGTTAAAATCAAACTCAAGAAAAGAAAGATCCAGGAAATGGAGCTGGATCTTGAGATTCAACGCCGGACACTCAGGAAACCAGACCTGGAAATCCAGAAACTAGAAAAAGAAGTGAGAATTTCAGTGCACACAGTAACCATAACTGCAATACAGTGTTTTAATCTGTGTTGCTTTTGCTCTCTCTATTCCAGGATCCAACCAACCAAGACAAATGACTGCCAAATAAAAAAAAAATGAATAAAGGAAGCTTCCACTTGCAAAAAATCTCAATGTAACACAGACCATCTGTGGTACAGTGAGAGCATGGCTACATAAATATCTTAGTCCATCACCTGAGAATCTGTATATCTCAATGAGATAGTCATCTCCAAAGGCCAATGGGCCTGACCTGTCCCGGAAGACTCTTTCATGCCTAAATGCTCGATTAGGCTTCCTCATCCAGTGCATCCTTCAAAAAAGGGCAAGCCATTATGAATATGTATGTATGTATGGCCCTCGTCACAGATTTCATTGAAAACACCTTAGCAACTTCATCAGCAGTGTTTTGTAATCTCAATTACTGCAATAAAACAAATTTATGAACCCTCTGACGGCAATTTGACAAGCAGTCTTCATTAGCAAAGGAATATAACACTTGGCCTGAGAAATAATACTACCACTTGAATCAATATAAAAAGACTGTTGCAATTACAAACAGCCAACAGATTTTAATGAAATGAGAAATGACAATATATATGTAATATTTTAATGCAGATAATTAAAATGATGCAACATACCTAGAAAGACAACGGACATGCTGTAAAACACATTAATTCCTCACTGGATTGACGGTGGAAATACAGGTGAATCTCTAGGATTAATCTTAGCCTGGCTGTTAGCCTGGCTGTTAGCCTGGTCTCGAGCAGGCTAGCTGCAGAGAATAAATCACCATAGTAACTTGGCCGGGTTAAGTTTGTCCTGCTTTCATGCAACCGACTTGAGGCTAAATTCAGCCAGGATAACCAACATATCCTGGCTTAATCCCTTATCTTGGTTTTGTGCAATACCCCTCTGATGTCACAAATCTCTGCATCCCTGTGTTAATGTGATCTTGTGTTGACCTTTTCTTTTGCTTCTCTGTGTGTTCAGAACAGTTCTGGAAACAACGGGCCTGCAGGGGAAGGTCAAGCCCAGCAGGCCAGAAACAAGTAAGACCATTTAAAGAACAAGTAGCTGCAGGTTTGAATGATGATGTGGAAACTAAATTATATTTGTTTTACCCATGCAAGTTAATAAATACTTTGCTGACGTGATTGATTTCCACTGCCTTAGGATTGCTAAAATCCATGGACAGGAGAGGGTCAGTGGGAGGCCCAGCGCTGCTACTGGGTCCTGGTTTGTCCTCATGGATGAGGTGTTAGGACAGACGCCTTCCACTGCCCCCCCGTCCTAACTGCCGCCATCCCTGAGGACACACCAGAGCCAAGTGACCAGGAGGAGGAGGATGAAGACGCTGAGGAGGAGAGCCAGCCAGGGCCGAGGAGGAAGAGGAGGAGGTAGCATGGCTAATGTTTACGGTGGATGTAACTATGGCTCGCGGAGATTTTTTCGTTAAAAACATACCAGTTTAACCCAGAATCGGACCCAGACGGAGAGGCTCCTGAAGAAGTACAGACTCTGCGGCTGCAGCAGGACGTTTAAGAATGGTTAGTGTGTCTGAATAATGTTAGTTTGTTCTGTGTGTTGTTACAGTTACTACCATGTAGCTAATGGCTAACAGCTAGTGAAAGCTGTGTTGTCTCCAACACAGTCTCCAAACTCTTGGACACTGTCCACATCGTCTCAGTCTCCAGTCTGCACATGTTTCCAGACTTTTTACTGTGACAACCAAGCTCCATCATAATATTATTAACATTAAACTCACTTCAAAAGCCATTGTATAGCGGACTGAAGTGGAGCTAACTAGTTAGCGAGTTTCCAGCTGACTCCACCATACTCGTAGGCAACTGTAAATACTATCAAACCGCGGTGACACTTATCGGTGGCTCGGGTGCAATTGCTGGGTCCCCTATGGGTGCTACTGATCCTTTTACGAGGGTCAGTGTCGAGGTAAAGCCAGCTTTGTACTGACCCTCGTTACTGAAGCTGTCCGATGTGAAGTGGTTAGCTCACACACTAACGTGAACTGCAGCCGGCACGTTGTCATTAAAAATGAAACGCAACCACTGTCTCTTCTGTTGTTCTGTAGGTGGGACAGAATATAGGCACTTATGTTTTACAACCAACAACAGAGCAATTTGCGTGTCTAGCTCTGACCGACGACATTGCGAAACACTGCTGTCTCACTGCTGCACACACCGAACTTCACCTCGGGGATGAACGACCCCCTCTCCGATATCTCCTATCACCACGCAGAGGTCGGCCTATGATAATTACTCCTTTCGTTACTTAACGACAGGAGCTGAATCTGAACAGCCTGTAGGAGCGCCGTTTTACCAGTTGGTGGGCTGCAGAGACCATGCAGGACTTGCTTGTTTTCCTCATTCTGGGGGTTGGCAGGCTCAGGGAGGACCAGTTTCTATATGTAGAGACCAGAGAAAACGTATTTTTTATAATATACGACCTTTAACTTACTGATTTAACTGAGAAAATAGTCTACAGTAGTGTACTTGTCACCACGATTGCTGTAACCGAATTTGACGTCTGTCCACCCATCTACTACCGTTGTGCTCCTGCACCGACTAACAGTGGATTGAACTCCCGATTAACTGACGTTCAGCTGCTGCCAGTTAACCACTTTTCAGAGACTCCCATCTCCATCCAGCCTGCCATCACGGGATATTCACCTGGATAGCCTGTTGCCGCTGCTGTTCCGGGAACCCTCAGCCAACTCATCAAACTATTAGCCAGCTCCCCCTTTCAAGAGGCTGGTAGCGGACACCAACTGCCAACATCCAACTGCTAGCTTAGCAGCTAACGAGACGGCTACACTCTTCCCTGCCACAACCGGACTCCTGGCACCAGGTTCTCTCGTTCCACCAAGAGCAGCTGGTCTCCTGGTCCTGCCTCCTCCTGTCGTACTGCCGATGAGCCTTTGTAAATACCCCATGTCCATGGCTAACGGCAAAAAGATGGACACCCTTCGCGATTAGCATGATGTTGAATTGCTCCGCCGCCCAACTGAGGACAATTGCACCTATCCAACGTGCATCTCAATCATCAAACATCTTGGACTACTTCCCCGACCCAGTTACATTCACAGGAGCTCCCATCGAAAGTTTGTTTACTCCCAGTCCGGCCATTCAATCCCATCCCTCTGGTCAGCCGCGCGCACTGTGGACCTCCAATGTCTTCTTTCTGCTCAGCTTTCATCAGCCAGTGATTCTGAAGATTTCTATACTAAAACCCTGGGTAACATCCTAGATCTCCATGCACCCATTAGGACCAGAACAGTCAGCTTCTCCCGTTCAACACCCTGGTTCACTAGCCAACTGCGAAAAATGAAGTCAGCTGGGCGTGCTGTGGAGCGGCGTTACAAAGCCTCGAAACTCATTTTACATAAACAAGCCCATTGGGAACATCAAAGGGCCTACACAAAATCCCTCAGAGAGATCACAATTTTACTCCATCATAAAAGAGAATCCTGGAAACTCTAAGCAGCTATTCTCCACCATTAACCATCTCCTCAAGCCACAAACAGCCCCGCACATAGAAACTACAGAAGAACACTGCAACAATTTCATGGCCTTTTTCAGCTCCAAAATTGACTTCATCCGTGCCATCCTATCTGGCTGTCTCTCCACTCTACCTATCCTGACTGTCGACCCACAGTCTGTGATCCCCCAACCTCTCCACTGCTTCCCTGAAGTCTCACAGCAAGAGGTTGAGGACATCATCAGGAGGATGAAACCTACAGCCCTGGTGAAAACAAACATCTCTATCATAAGTCCTCTGATCACCACAGTGATAAACCACTCCATCCAAGCTGGCTATGTTCCACCTGCCCTAAAAACTGCCATAATCAGACCTATCCTTAAAAAACCCTCCTTGGACCCTGAAATCCTTGGCAACTACAGGCCCATTTCCAACCTTCCATTTCTCTCCAAGGTACTAGAAAAAGCAGTTTCTGCCCGCCTACAGGATCACCTGAAACACAACAACCTTTCGAAAGGTTTCGGTCCGGTTTCCGCTCCGCCCACAGCACTGAAACAGCTCTGATGAGGGTCACAAATGACTTGCTGATGACGGCTGATGCTGGCTCACCCTCTCTCCTCATCCTCCTTGACTTGTCTGCAGCACTTGTCACTGTTGACCACTCTATACTTCTCAACCAGCTACATCACACCATTGGACTCACTGACAACGCTCTCAACTGGTTCCACTCGTATGTTACAGACAGGACAGAGTACGTCTCCATTGGAGGTGCAAGATCAGGGACACACACTGTCACCTGTGGGGTCCCTCAAGGGTCAGTCCTTGGCCCCACCCTCTTCACACTCTACATGCTCCTCCTTGGCCAGATCATCAGATGCTTTGGAGTCTCATTTCACTGTTATGCAGATGACACACAACTGTACATAAAAATGGACACAAGCCCCTCTGCAACTTTGCTTCCACCATCACCACTATCCACTATCACCACCTGTCTGGAGGAGATAAAGGAAAGCAATGGAATGCAGATAACATGATCCACCATGGCAACAGGTGAAAAAAAGCCTCAATCCTCCTACTTCTCCCCAGTGGAGTTAGAAATATTAATGACCGCATATGCAGAAAATGAGCATGTTTTCAAAAGAAAAAGCAATACTGCGGCAGCAGCAAAAGAGAGAGAGCTTGTGTGGCAGGAAATTGCTGACCGAGTCAATGCGTGTCTATTAATTGGAGAAAAAAAGGAAATGTTTCGTCTTGAGTGTTCCACTCATTCAACATTTATATTCTATATGTGTTTGAGCGCAGAGGCACAACCCAACTGACACAAAAAGGACTTGGCAGCAACTAAAGAGGAAACGTAAAAATATAGTCCAAACAGGTAAGGTATAATTTAATTACAAGTTATTATGCAAGTTAATTGTGGTGTTGTTTAGCCTGCCCTCATTAAACAGCATTCAGTGGCTACATTCAACATGTGATAGCGATATTTAAGTAATTAGGGAAATCATGTAACTGAGAACTGGAAGAAGGCGACAAGTTCATTCAAGACACACAATGCTAGTGTGGAGCATAAATATGGGATGGCAGCGTGGAATGAGTGGACTATTCAGAAAGAGTCTGGCTCAACAATATTTAATGCTCTGAGTGATGGACATGCAAAAATAGTCCGAGAGAACAGAGAGTATATGAGAGCACTTGTGGAGTCATTGTGTTTCACTGCATACCAGGGACTTTTACAGAGAAGAGACACAGAGAATGACACGGCTGTCAACCAGGGAAACTTCCTTGAACTTTTACAGATTATAGGCAAATATGACAAAACAGTTGCACAGAAAATATCAGATAATCCAAGAAATGCAAATGATATACAGAATGAAATACTGGACATTATGGCAAATATGATTAGGGATCAGGTAAGTGGTGAAATACAAGATGCTGAAATATTTGCTTTGATGGTAGATGAGAGTAAGGACCTGAGTAAAATGGAACAAGTGTCTGTCGTGGTGCGCTACATGAAAAATGATAAAGTTGTGGAAGAATTTCTCCATTTCACGCCAGCTGACGGTTTAGATACAGAGTCACTTTTCGCTATGATCAAAGACACTCTCAGTAAATGTAACATTGATCACACTGCCTGTATTGCTCAGTGTTGTGACGGAGCTGCAGTAATGTCCGGTGTTCACAACGGGGTCCAAGAGAAATTCCGAGAAGAGGTCCCTCAGGCAATCTACATTCACTGCCATGCACACCGCTTCAATCTTGTTTTAGTGGTCTGTGTCAGAAACCTGAAGCCAGCAGGGGATGTTTTTGTTATTGTGCAGGACATGTACAAGTTTTTCTCAGGCTCATTTGTCCATGCCCATTTCATTAAGAAGCAAAGGGAACTTGAGCCTTCTCAGCAGCCCATTGAACTTAAGAAACTGTCCGATACGCGCTGGTCGTGCCAGTACTACTCGATGTGGGCCGTGCAAAAAACCTTTCCTGCCATCAATGCAACCTTAAATGACATTAAGGCGCAACCAAATCCACGCAGATCCACTGATACATGGTTATTACTCTCACTCATTGATGCTGAATTCATCCTCCACCTTATTCTGTTTGAGGATCTTTTTCGTACAGCAAAGTTCCTGTCTGACACTCTACAGCCCCCCGATCTTTTGCTGGAGACTGCCACCGACCTCGCACACTCCGTCATCACGGGCCTAAAAGAAAAGCGCACAGAGAACTCTTGGAGAGCCATATGGAGCAAGGCAGAGGCCCTGTGCGCCAAAGTTGGTGTCGCAAAACCAGCGCAGCTCCCACAAGAGAAGAGACAATCCCAAAAGCCTCACCATCTGCAGGACTAGGTAGTTGAAGCTAATTCAAACAGAACATCCATCCATGTCCTCTCCGGATGAACTCCGAACATCCTCATTCTACCCTGTCATTGACTGACTAGTGAATGAAATGGCACGACGGTTTTCAACAGAAGCAGGTGCAGTTCTCAAGGGCACGTCAGCCCTCAACCCCAAAAATGCCACATTCCTTGAAAAGGACAGCCTTGAGCCCATGGCGCAGTTGTATGTGATCAAAAAGGACGACTTGCTGGCCGAGACGCACCAAATGCGGCGGCTCGGAAAGAAAAAAGAACAAGGTGAAACAGTCAGCAGCACACTGGAATTTCTGTCCATGCATCCTAACCCTACAAAGACTCCTTTGAGGACATCTATAAACTTTTGCGCATATCTGTTACACTGCCTGTAACCTCCGCTTCATGTGAGCGCACTTTTTCCTGCATGCAGCATGTAAAAACCTACCTGAGAAACAGAATGGCAAACCCTCGACTCAGCAACATTGCCTGCCTGTCCATACACGCAGAAAGAACGAAGGCCCTGGATGTCCAGAAGATTATAGACTCATTTGCACTTAACCACAACAATAGACACATCGTCCTCCTGTAAAACAACTCGGGTGAGTTTTTTCCTGACGTTGCGTTCATAGACTGGTTGTGATACATTTGATGTGATGATGTGACATTTAATCCGTTACACTGTAACGAATGCACAGCAGGACGTGGCATATATTTTTTGTTTGCAGTAGAACTATAATCACCAAGATTGTGATGAGCCAGTTCCTTTTACGCTCTCTAAGTGTGTGCCCAGTTAACAGACACAGGGTGTTTGCACTTCTCGCTGTGGCTTTGTATATTATTAATTCCATTTTTGACCTCATGATGTTGTGATCCGAATCATTAGACACAAGCTGTTTGCACTTCTCGTTGCGGCTGCACTTTGTAGCCTATGTTATTAATTTCACTATTAATTTAATTTCTTAAAGGAGAACTGGTCGATTTAAACATGCAGCTTCATTGCTCAAGCTACCCTTGACTTGCCAGTACCGAAGACGCGAACACATTTGGTCCAACCATTACAGAGCTCCGTGAACAGATATTTAGCATTGACAGCTAACAGCATGGGGTCAAAACTTTACACTGTGTTTTAAGCGTCTTAACATGCTCCACATCTCACACCAAAAGTGATGCAACATCAGCAGACACCTTACAACACAGCACTTAGCGTGTATGACTCAAAATAAATAAAAAAGTAGTTAAAACAGTGTGTTTGTGCAAGGAGCTACTTACCTGTTTGTTGACATCCGTGTGTTCCGGTAGCTAGACCAAACTAGTCAATCCATCGAGGGTGCACTCAACAGGCTTAACAGGCTATTGTCAGGCTCATGGCTCATGACAGGCTGTAACATGGACATGTACATTATGAACAGAAACACGAAAATGCTGGAATACGTTTCCGTCGCCGCCAGTGAGGGAGTAGGTGCACGCTCGACGGATTGACTAGTTTGGTCTAGCTACCGGTCTTAGTCTTCTTCAGAACGAGTGTCAGAACAACTTGACTACAAACTCTAAACTCGTCAAAAGGACGGAAGACTAAGAAAGCAAAAAAGACAAGAAATCAACAAAACAGAAAATCACTCCGGAAGGAGGATAACTTCTAAGTCTATTCTACTCTTGAAAAAACAATCACTATGAAAATTACAAAATGAAAATTGCTCACAAGGAGGAAAAAAGCTATCGGCTACAAACTTAAACTACACTATTCTGAATTACAAAAGATACAAACAAAAGATCGTTCCAAGGGGGGGGAAAATAACGAGGCTATGAAATTTAACTGCACTCAAACAAAAACACGCTGACCAAAAAACTTTATCAAAAATAAGATCGCTCTTCATCAGAGGTACAAAAGAAAGAAGAAATACAAACGTGGCGAAGATACTGTGGCAAGGCTATGGTTCAGGGATGGAGGTACATGACAGGACGAAATACTCTGGCAACAAGACAGGGGAAAACGAGGACTATATACACATGAGGGAGGGTGACACAGGTGAAACAATCAGGCATCAGGTAGAGACATCAGACCGGTGACACAAGAGGAAGGGCAAGTGACCTGAAACGAGAGGAGAGTTACTTTTCAAAATAAAACATGAAAATCACAAGACAAAAAACCCAAAACAAGACATCCCTCACCGCTGTGTGACAGATGGTCATTTCCACCCTGGCTCATGTCCTGCAGTGAGCTACGTTGTAGCGTTGCTGTGGGCCGGGCTCAGGGTCAGGGTAAGGGGTCAGCAGATGGGGCTGGCAGGGGTACCCTCTGTCTCCAAGTAGGTAACCATCGAACTCTACTATGATAATACAAGATACAGTTAAATGTTTCAGTTGCTATCGGAGGAAACAAAATATTGATCATAGGATATAGCTTTACCGTATATAAATCTATAGGCAAATCTATCACTCAATGTAGACTCATGAAAAATTTGAGAGTCATGCACAGACCCAGGCCACTTTGCTTCCACATTGTTGATCATGTAGGCTGCATCACATATGATCTTCACAGTTGAGAACAGTAATTAGCTGCAGTAGCTGTATTGAGGTATAATTCATTTGGAATGTTAAAAGACATTTGCCTTGGACACATGCTCTACATCACCAATGTTGTGCAAAAAAACCGAAGTGCAATACAAAGAATTTGCTCGGAGCTGAGAGCATTTCCACGATTTGTCATGTGAGCGATGTGAGAGCTGAGAATATTGTTTAAATAAATTATTGATGGTGCAGAGAAATGGAAACGTTCAACAGGTACTCATCAGAGAATGATAAAACATCCAATCGGGGTCTGATAATCCTCTCCCGACAGACATTTCTGCAGGGATTTGTGCTTCAACAACAACCGGCTCCTCGAGAAGCGGACACGCCATGTCTGGCTTTGTGAAACCAAAAAAACAGAGTTTCCCTCATCTCAGGGTTGACTAACTCAGGGTTTTCACTAAACCTGCTTTCTGAAATGGGCCCCAGGTGTGGCTAACGTGAGCTCTGCTAACAAAAAAGGGCACAGAGCCGTCCAAGCAGCTACAGCTGGATTTTTCTGCTCCAGCTTCACAAAAACTTGACACAGACTGAAGTGAATGCAATGATAGGCAGGTATGTTGTTGAGAACATGCTCCTGTTATCAACTGCTGACTCAGACTCCTTCAGAGCACTCACTGGCAAAAATATCAGGGAGAACAGGTGCCGGTCCGCCATGCAGGAAGACATTTTCTAAATACATGGATGCTGAGTAGCTAAAATGAATGCCGTGCTCAAAAGGGGAAATAATTAAAAGTAACGCAATAGTTACTTTTCCTGGTAACTAGTTACTTTTATAGTGGAGAAATTCTGTTACTGACTCAGTTACTTTTATCGTGAAGTAACTAGTAACTATAACTAATTACTTTTTAAAGTAACGTGCCCAACACTGCCAATTTCAAACTCAGCAGGCCTGTATCACCCTGACTTTTTTAACCAACCATAGCTGTCTAACCCTTATTTTGTTAAAGATCACCTGATCTGGAACAACCAACTACTAGGACTAAGTCAAAGTCTGTCACAAAGTCTTTAATGATGCTGTAATAAGTTGTTTCACAGGAAGCTGCTGATGAGGTCATGTGTACAGAGCACAGCAGGGTGACCTTCCCCTGTTCCACACATTCTAGTACAACTGAGTATTATGATAAGAAGCAGAGCATGCAAGCGGGTCAATCATATTTTATGTTCTGAGGCGCCTGTTCCGGTGTCTTTGAGTCCTCTCTACCATGGTTTGTTTATGGCGTTTATTCCTCGTGTTTCTCCCAGTGCGTACTTTGACCTTTTGATTTGAACTGCTTTTCTTATTTTTTTACTTTGATTAAGCTTTGGTGTGTCATTTTTGTATGTTGGTTATTTTTGCACCACATAGATTTTGGATTTTGGCTAGATTATTAATTTGTACAATTACAAAACAATATAGCAGCAGTAGCAATCCCTCGCTCCCTCTAGTTGTAAAGCGGGACTACCACAGCACCCAGGGGTGTGTGACACATTATTATTTCCTAACTGTAGTTTCAGTGGTTGTCAGAGGCTGATCAGGGTGGGTCATATGAGAACAAGTCTGCCTGCTTGAGTAGTATGATTCCGCCCTCTGCTGTTGAAACAAAGCAATACAATGACAAGGAGCAATAGCAGAATGGATTCATACTGATTTCCATTGCTAGATCAATGAGAAAAATTGAAATAAATGTTTTGGTGTTTATTTTAGTTCAGATTTCTGTTCTGGAAATGTATTAAAATAAGTGCCTTTTTAATTAGATAATTCCTCATTGTTTGCATATAAAACATATCTCATCAAACAAAAAACACTTATATTAATAGTTTTAATGTAGATTAGCAACTGGAAAATTGAATGGTGATATTATTTATACTTTTGTCTCATTTTGACCATTAGTATCCCCTCATTAAAATTCAATTACCTCCATTTGGCCTGCTCTTCAGTGAATTCAGTATTTTCACATGCATGCAATGTCAAAGCATTTATTTTAAAAGAGAAAAATAACGGCCAAAGTATGTTTGATGTTTTGTTAATGTTTTGTACTAAGAAAAACATTGAAAACAGTTCTTTTTTTTTTGGTAATGATGTCAGTTAGATGGATGTCCAGTTTGTTTGGCCAGTGTGAGCACCACATACCGTGCTCAAGCACAGTACACTTTCTTGGCCCTTGCATGGTGTGAAGAGGTGTGCAGTACAGTTGCAGTATAGTGTAGTATAGTGATGCTTGCTACGCCACCTTGCGCAATCAAAAAAATCCAGTAATGTGACAGGGCCGTCTGTGACCAAAACTACACAAAATAAGCCACAAAAAAGTTAGTAAAGTCATGTTCTCTGTGTTGTTCTTTGTGTTGTTCTTTGTTCTCTGTATTGTTCTTCATTGTGCGATCGTGCTATGACCTAATGATGTATGTATAAGAGGTAAATGTGCTAAGTCCTGGTTGCGGCCGGAGCAAAGTGAGTGCAGGCCAGCTTGGGACTGCAGAGGAGGGATAATCGTGCTTCGGCACAGTATGGAACAACTAAGCCAAGTGTGAGTGCACCTATAGCCTTCTTACCCTCAGGTGACACACTTTTTAACATACAAAAATGTTTTTTAAAATTATTGTTTTTTTATCGGCTATTAGGTGCAAAAGGGAACGTAATTATTGGTTATCATATCAGTTGGAGAAAATACATTATCATGCATCTCACTATGGACTCCAAATCTCCCCTTCCTCAACCTGCACTGTTTACACCGCTTCATGTAAGGAGACAGCTGAGCAAACTCCCCGCCGGTAAAGGCTGCAGGCCCTGATGGTGTCAGCCCACAGGTTCTCAGAGCCTGCGCAGAACAGCTCTGTGGAGTGCATGTCTTCGACATGAGCCTGAGCCTCCAGAGGGTCCCTGTGATATGGAAGACGTCCTGCCTCATTCCTGTGCCAAAGACGCCGCAGCCCAGCCGTCTCTCGGACTACCGACCTGTGGCACTGACGTCTCATATCATGAAGACCCTGGAGAGACTCGTCCTGGATCAGCTCAGGCCTATGGTAAGGCCGCACCTGGATTCCCTCCAGTTTGCCTACCAGCCCCGGATTGGAGTTGAGGATGCCATCATTTACCTGCTGAACCGTGTCTATACAGTGGTCAGCAACACCGGAGCCCCACAAGGGACTGTCCTCTCTACTTTCCTCTTCACCCTTTACACCACGGACTTCAGCTACCAGACAGAGTCTTGCCCTCTTCAGAAGTTTTCTGATGACTCTGCTGCTGTTGGATGTATCAGCAAGGGTGAGGAGGCTGAGTACAGGGCTGTGATGGATAACTTTGTCTCATGGTGTGAGCTGAACCACCTGCAGCTCAACACAACAAAAACCAAAGAGCTGGTGGTGGATCTGAGGAAAACCAGGACACCAGTGACCCCAGTTTCCATCCTGGGGCATAACGTGGACATTGTTGAACATTACAAATATCTGAGGGTACACATTGTGTACATTGACAATAAACTGGACTGGACTAAGAACACTGAAGTCCTCTATAAGAAGGGAGGAGTGGGTGGAGCTGGACACTTGGTCAGCAGTGTCAGACTGGAAGATGCTGTCGAAGGTGCGGGCGATACTTCAGCATGTCTCTCACCCTCCCCACAACGCTCTGGTCGAACAGAGGAGCACCTTCAGCCAGAGACTAATTGCTCCTAAACCACTGAGCGCCACAGGAAGTCTTTCTTACCTGTGGCCATCAAACTGTACAACTCCTCCCTCTGATTATCGGACTCATTTGGCTATTTATAAAACAAAACAAACAATATAACTATTCATTCTCATTTAACTTATAACGTTACAAACATTTCATTTTATATTGTATATATTTCAGTTTGTATACTTTACTATTTTTTTATTTATTTGTATTTTATTGTCTACTTTAATATTTTATTTTATTTACATCTTCATCTTATCGCTTGTTTACATTCATGCTGTATTTCTATTTCTTCTTTGCACGGAGCATTGGAACAAAAAACAATTTCCCCCCGGGGATTAATAAAGTATTCTGAATCTGAATCTGAATCTGAATTAAGTCTATTTCATACTGACACAGTAGACTTGGGTTGATGAAGTAGAAAGTCAGCATCAAGCTCTGCATTTTCAAATTTGACATAGGCCACTATTTGTTTTAAATTTAGACATTGTTAGCAATCATATTCAAATGGAAAATAATTCTACCAGCCTTTGTTACATCATGAAATTTGAAGGTTGATATTACATTGGGCCTCTTGCAGCAACAATCTCTAAAATTTCTCTTATATTTTCTATTTCTTTTGTGTCATGAGAAAAAATGAGAGAAGTCAACTCCATATACACCAAACGTTCTTACCATCCAAACCTGCTCTAACCCTGGTGTGCTGAATGATGAATCCCACTTGATCATAAATTGGAGGCCTGTGAGGCATTGTTTGTAACTAGCATAGGTGGTGACTACTACATACCATATAACGGCAGGGGTTGTGCCATGTGCAAATAGCTGACACTGGCACAATGATTGGTGAGATGTGACCAAAAAAGGGCAGTAAGAAGAAGAAGAATCACAACAACAGTGAACCCCAGTAAACATGTTGTCTTCCACAGCGTCAGCACTTCCTTTACAGTGTGGGAGATACACTTCTTAATAATAAAGGTAATTTATCACTGGTGATTTATCATACACTCGTGAATGGGGCACCACCTCCGTTGTTTTATCTATGTGACTAATCCGGAGGGAATTAGTCATGATCCAACTGTACAAGTTTGGCTTGAACAGTTCAAATCAATTCCAAATCAATTTATTGAATTTCAAAATCCATATTCAGTCTCATATTCTGAAGCAGTGATTTCTTTGGACAGATCCATCGGTTCTCCACATTAAAATTAAATTCCAGGCAACGACAAACCATTATATATGTTTATTGACTAAATAATTCGGGTGAAATAAATTAAATGACAATTTTAGACAAACAACAACCGATAACAGAAAATGTAAAGACTGTAATGAGTAAAGTTACGATGAAAGATGGTGAAATTAAAGGTCGGGAGTAATTTTTAATACTAACGAGACCCTAATCTCAATTCTCTTAAGTTTATAAGATAGAAGTCGGAAATTTAGACAGAATTTACAACTCGGATACCAACTCATTCTCACGTGTGTGGATCCAGCTGTATGAAGACGTTCAGCCTGCTTTATCTGGGAGTCAGGAGGTCCTGAAGTTTTGGTTCCTTGAGTGTTCTGGGTTCGACTGCGACCAGGTTTTGACTTCGACCAGGCTGGTCTTCAACACTGCAACTGGGCCCCCTACCACAGAGCAGGTGAGCGTGGTTGTACCATGGAGTGAGGATCTGACCTCGGTCACCTATGTTACATTTTTTATGAGGTAGCAGCAGAGTGGCAGGTACTGCTGCTGCCTCACCTCCCTTAAACAACACTGGGAGACCATCAGATTATCATACACGACATGGAATTTGGGCGCCTTGGCGTTATTATAACAATATCCGAACCAAAAGGTTTTCTCGCCTAACCATCCTGGTGCTGTACCTGTTTTTTTCTATTGGGTACACAAATGTGGGGAAGCTGGTGCTCTGCTTGTAAGCGTGCAGCTCCGCTTGCAAACTCATCCGGAAAACCTGCCGTCGGCCTCCCGCTGGATTCGTGAAGCCAGTACATCATATTCTCCAAAGTCCTGGATAACGGTCGAGCGCGGTGGGTGCAGCGTGAGCGGCAGTGACAAACAATCCCAGTATCAACAAAGCGAAAACCGGTTATTGTTTTCTGCGCAATCCTGCTTCTATGCGGAGATGTCCATTTAAATCCCAGACCTAGGACCTTGGACGTTTGCCAATCAGCTGAACCCGAACTTCCTATGCCGGCTTTCACTGGCGCTTTCACCGGCGCAGGACCTCGAGGTAACACTCCAAAAACACCATGTCTGATTGCAATACTGAGCAAATGCTGATAACTCCAGTCCCAAGCAGATCTATTCCAACGAATCCCACATGTAATGCTCTGATAAATATCAGTTGTATTTATTTGGATTTGTGTCCTGGGAAGTTAAAATTTGCATTGTTGAGTGTTGTGATTTGATGGCGCCCTTACTCCCTGTATTACGGTAGACTGATATACTGTTTTATTGTGAAAGGGTTACGGTGCGCATGAGACATGACGTCACCATGTTCCTGTGTGAGCGCCAAGTTGTTGTTCTGTGTGAGCCATGCTGATGAGACGGCGGCACATCGGTCCGCAGTTTATTGTTAAATAAATATGCCAAGAGGCTAAAGAGAAAATACGAGTATGTTCTACTTATCCTCCAGACGCTGCAGTAAAACAACCCCCCTCAACAGGTTATGGGCCCAGGCAGAGTTGGACACAAGTTAACATGAAGAAGTATAACGTGAAGTATTACACGGAGCTTCGATGGACTATGTGAGTGAACCAGCTTGGAGATAAGTGAACAATATAAACTCGAAAGAAGTTTTACGCGACGTATAACGCGAGAGTCAATGAAGCTAAGAAGCTAGGTTAGCGAAGACAAAGACCACAGTAAAAACTGGCGCGTCGACAGAATGGCAAGCAGAGCAGTAGGAGCCCCTGCACCACAGCTTCTCTTCGACGGATCTGAAGATAAGTATGACCTTTGGGAAACAAGATTCCTAGGTCACTTACATATTCTGAAGCTAAAAGACACTATCCTGAAGGAGCCAAGTGGCGGTAATGAAGAACAGCAAACTGAAGCTAGAAAGAAAAATGCTGACTGCTATGCTGAGCTAATCAGACTGATAGATGATAAAAGCCTGTCGCTAATAAGGCATGAAGCAGCTGATAATGGTAGAAATGCCCTGAAAATACTGAAAGAACATTATTCTGGAAAAAGTAAGCCAAGGATAATAAACCGGTACACGTCCTTGACCAAGTTGCACATGGCAGACAATGAGAGTGTTACTGACTACCTCATAAGGGCAGAGAACATCATTATGGCTCTGAGAGAAGCGGGCGAGACCATGAGTGATGGACTAACTGTTGCCATGATACTAGGCGGGCTCCCAGAGACCTTCAAGCCTCTAGCTGTCCATGTAACGCAAAATGAAGATAATGTTACGTTAGCAGACTTTAAAAGAAGACTGCGAGTCTATGAAGAGGCGGAGAAAATGAACACGGCAGAGTCTACAGATAATGTGATGAAGACACATGTGAGACAAGACAGAGGTCCCACTAAAACGCATGCTGGCTACAGAAAAGATGAAGATGCCAATGTGACATGCTACAAGTGTGGAATAAAAGGTCACAAGGCAAGAAAGTGTTACAGAAAAGTGTGGTGCAATTACTGCAAAAATAATACACACCAAGAATCCCTGTGTAAGAAAAAGGGGGGACAAGATGGTGCCAGACAGGTCGTAGAGGAAGAAAATGGTAACCAAGATCATCTCTTCAAGGTCGAGCACACAAAGAATGAAAGACTACCAGACAATGTAAAAATGAAAGGCATCATGGTGGATGGAGGAGCGACATCCCACATTGTGAACGACATAGGAAAGTTTAAAAACTTTGATGACACCTTCCAGCCGAAGACCCATTCAGTGGAGTTAGCTGACGGCACCAAATGCAGTGGAACAGCACAGCGAAGGGGAACGGCGATGATAGATCTACTAGACAGCGCTGGACGACAGCACAGAGCACAGCTACGGGATGCACTGTACATGCCTTCATACCCACATGACATCTTTTCAGTGGCAAGAGCAACAAACGGAGGAGCGACAATCACCTTCAAGAAAGGAGACAGTCACATGGTTACCAAGGATGGAAGCAGGTTTGACATCCATGAGAGTGGAAATTTGTATTACTTGCCAACTGTTCAGTTGAATGTCGATCAATGTAAACAATTTCATGACATCCAAACTTGGCATGAAATTTTGGGTCATTGTAATTATGAAGATGTGCAAAAGTTACAAGGGGTAGTGAAAGGCATGGAGATAAAAGGAAGTGCAGTCAGGCCAAATCAGGTGTGTGAAGTGTGTACACAGGGCAAATTCACCCAGACAAGAAACAGAGAACCAGACACAAAGGCCAAGAAACCCTTAGAATTGGTTCACACTGATTTAGCCGGTCCCATGCCAACAACGAGCATAGAAGGGCATAAATATACACAGTCTTTTACAGACGACTACTCAGGTACCGTATTGGTATATTTTCTAAAGTCAAAAAGTGATGCTGTGCAAGCTACTGAAAAGTTCTTAGCAGACGTAGCACCTTATGGAGAAGTCAAGTGTATTTGTTCAGATAACGGCACTGAGTTTACAGGCAAAGACTTCCAGGTGCTGTTAACCAAGAATAGGATAAGACATGAGACATCTGCACCCTATTCACCCCACCAAAATGGCACAGCAGAGAGAGGTTGGCGAACCCTCTACAACATGGGTAGATGCTTATTGTTAGATAGTAAGTTACCAAATAAACTTTGGAACTATGCTGTGCAGACAGCAGCCTATGTGAGAAACAGGTGCTACAGCAGGCGCACAAAGAAAACGCCATACGAGCTGTTCACAGTCAGGCGCTCCCAGCCTCCGTCCACCGGCGGTTCCAGCACCATCCGCCCGTCTCCCCCCCACCGCTCCAGGGGACGATCTCGGGCTCGGCGTCCGACCGACACTCCTTTCTCCAGCCGCTCCGGACGAAGCCTCCGCGACCCGGCGTTGCCTCGCCGTCTCGCCGATCGTCCCGCGGCTCCAAACATTTCGGAGTGGACGGTCGTTCGTCTCAAGCGCACCCTCACAGAGCGGAACATAACTTTCCACCGCACCGACAACAAGGCGAAGTTATTCCAACTTCTCACCAACTCCCAGCAGAGCAGCATTCCACACCGCAGAACTCCGCGGCCACTTCCGGGTTCACGGCCTCGCTACCACCGCAGCGCCGACCACGTCATCACGCACCCAGCCCAACCTCACTCAACAGCCCTCCCAGAGGGCCAGGTCGTACTAAACCCACAGCCTGCATCTCTTGCTCCTAACTCTTCTTCTTCCTTACCCCACGCTTCACAAACAACCCGAGCACATGCATCCCTCCATCCCAGCATCCTTTCCTCTTCTCTTTTTCCTAACTTCCCTGTCCCTCCTGTTTCGGCTATGATACCCAGTCATACCGCTTCAGCCACACAGAGCGCGCCCACAACAACGGCTCAAGGCAACACCATCAGCCAAAACCCTTACTTTCCTCCCGTCTCCTATCCCAGCTCTTCTCTCATTCCTAACTTTCCTGTCCTACCTCCTCCGGCTACCACCACCCCCCACATTCCAATTTCAACCGCTTCAGCCGCACAGAGAGCACCTACTACAACAGTCCTCGGCGGCACCACCAGCCAAAACCCTCACTTTCCTCCTGTCTCTTCCTTTCCCCCTCCCCCCCCCAACCCTACCCCTACCTTCCCCATGTGACTCATGTTCCTTGTCCTCCAACTAACCCACCTGCTTTTTTCACAGCTCCCCCCACAACCGGATCCTGGATTTTCCCCACCTATCCCCCCACTCACAATAACTTCACTCTAGCCACAGCACTTCCTCCAGCACGCCCAGTCGCTTCCTCTCGCCCATCTCCTGTGTCAGCCACTCTCTGCCAACAGATTCTCGCGGGTAACTACGTCGACCTCGCCCACCTTATACATCCGTCCACTTGCAACCCCCATGTACCCAGAGAACTACAAACTGTACTCGGTCCAATTGCGCTCAAGCAACCCCTGTCCACCTGCTCCAAAGAACTCACCCCCGTAGAATTCACCCTCTCTTTCTCCCTGTACCGCGACATCATTTGCTCATCTTTCCCCGAACGCAGGCAAGAGCTGGACGACTACTTGTCTCTGGTCCTCGACCTGGCCTTGCGGTTCGGAGGCAACGGTTTTTATACATACCACATTCTGTTTGCTTCCCAAGCTGCTGGCCGCCTTCATCAGTTCAACCAAGGAACGTACTGGGGTATGCTGGACACAGAGCTTTATTGCCGCGTCTTTTCGGGCCGCGCTTCGCTTAATTGCGACATGTGCGGCCCCCTATCACATCCCACCACAACTTGCACCCTCACCGCTTCTCTACCCCCTACCACCTTTCAAACTAACCAGAAGCCGGCTGTTTTCCACAACATGCCCCCAACAGCCCCTCCTCCATCCATCACTCCCAAACCAGTCAACATCCAACCGCTCGCTCTCGGCCCTCTCCCTAAAGGAGTTGACAAAAGAGGCAGACCAGTATTATATCAGGGCGGGAGGATGGTATGCAACAACTTCAATGACCTCGGTTGCAAAGTCTCAAGCTGCCGCTTCCTTCATACCTGCTCCTTCTGCGGCGGAGCCCATGCCAGATCCACCTGTCCACATAACCCCACCAAACACGGCCTGTGTAAGTATCTGAACACACCCATCAACATCCACGCTCTCTCCGATGCTTTAAAATGTCACCCTGACCGCAAGTTTGTTAATTACCTCATCCAAGGATTCAAAGACGGATTTCACCCAGGTCTAGTAGTCACACCAGATTCCTCCCATACATGCCACAACCTACAATCTGCCACCTCCCAGCCCGACATAGTCGACAAACTCTTGGACCAAGAAATCAAAGACAGATTCATGATCGGTCCATTCCCCAAACCACCATTCAGTCCATTCAGAATCAGTCCAATTGGCATCGCCACCAGGAAATACTCAGGAAAAAAGAGACTCATCATAGACCTCTCATCCCCCCACAGCTCCCCAGTCCCAATCATCAACAGCCTAATCCCTAGCCCAGACTTTTCAATGCACTATGCAACCATAGATCATACCATCTCCCTCATCAGTACAGCCGGCCAAGGAGATTGGTTGGCTAAAGCAGACATCACCAGTGCATTCAAAGTCATTCCCATCCACCCAGACTTCTGGCATCTCTTTGGCGTTCAGTGGAGGGGTGCATACTACTTTGCCGTACGCCTCACCTTTGGGTGCAAAAGCAGCCCAAAAATATTCGATTCCTTATCTGAAGCACTCTGCTGGATCCTGCTGAACAAACACAGATTACCTTACGTCGTTCACCTCCTAGATGACTTCCTTACAGTCACGCCATCCTCTTCTCCCCCGTCACACGGTCTCACCACACTGATCTCCGCCTTCAACGAGCTCGGAGTCCCTCTCTCCCCAGAGAAAACCGAGGGCCCCAGCACATCCCTGGAATTCCTCGGCATTACCCTTAACTCCTTGTCACTCCAAGCATCCCTGCCAACAGAAAAAGTACACCGGATTTCCTTAATCATTTCAAACTTCCTCCTGGCGCACAAATGCACCAAACGCCAACTCCTCTCGCTACTCGGCCACCTCAACTATGCAATCCGCATCATCCCACAAGGTCGATCCTTCCTGTCTCACCTGCTTTCCATAGCCTCCTCAGTCCCATCACTCCATGACAACGTCACACTGGACAACTCTTCCAAAATGGAGCTCAAGCTATGGCACCAGTTCCTCTCTTCTTGGAACGGCATCTCCTTCTTCTACGACACACACATCACTTCATCAGAAGACATCCAACTATCTACAGATGCAGCTCCTTCCATCGGCTTCGGCGGCTATTTCAGTGGCAAGTGGTTTTCAGCCAAATGGCCCCCTGAATTCTCATCGCTCTCTCCTTCCTCCGCCATCTACGAAATGTACCCGGTCATCATAGCAGCTATTCTTTGGGGCCACAAATGGTCAAAGAAAACCATCACCATCCACTCCGACAACACCGCAGTCGTAGACATCATCAACAAGGGTCGTTCACACTGCCTAGACATCATGCAGTTCGTCAGGAAACTCACCCTAGTCTCGGCACAACACCAATTCATCATCCGAGCAGCTCACATCCCCGGTCATCAGAACACAATCGCTGACGCACTCTCTCGTTTCTCATTTCAGAAATTCAGACAGCTGGCACCAGCCTCCAACACTGTCCCAACTCCAGTCCCACCGTTTTCTGCCACCATCTTCAATTGACTCCCGAGCTTCAAAACCTGGTTTCCATTTCCCAAGACGCCATCCTGAACAGTGTCGCTCCCCGTACACTCGCATCATACATGACCGGATGGAATTGTTTTAAAACATTCCACGCCTCTCATAATCTTCCGTTTCCTTCGCTCGTCTTGTCCTGTCGAGCTTTATCTCATTCGCCCATTCCATCCTGAAGATGAAATCCACCACCATCCAGGCCTACATAAGCGGCATCAACTTCTTCACCAGACTAACCTTCGGGGCTCCATGCCAAGCCACTTCCCATTCTCACATAACGATGCTAATCAAAGGTCTCCGCAAGACAGAAGTTCATACTCCACCAAAACGCTCGCCCCTAACCTCAGATCTCCTCATCCGATGCATCAGAACCCTCCGCTCAGGTTATTCATCCCTGTACGTCGACAAGGTCCTGGAATCCATGTTTCTTCTAGCATTCTTCGGCTTTCTGCGCTGCTCTGAATTCACGGCTTCTACCTCTAAATACAACCCATCTTGCCACGCATCCATTTCCGACATCTCCAATCCATCCACCGACACCCTTATTTACAACCTTAAATGCAGCAAGACCAACCAGTCCGGTCCACCGCAACCCATCTATCTCTTCTGCCTAGACTCGTACATCAGCCCTTTCGAACCGCTACAAGAATACATCAACTCTAGGCTAGCCAGCAGAGCCCTAGCCCTCTGTTCGTCACGGAAATAGGAAAAATAGCCACACGCCACTGGTTCCACCGTCACCTCCGCCAAATCCTGTTTCAATCAGGAATATCCCCAGATCTGTACTCAGGGCACTCCTTCCGCATCGGAGCCGCCTCCAAGCAGGGGGTCCCCGACCACGTCATCAAAATCCTTGGCCGATGGTCTTCCCCCGCTTACCACACATACATCCGCAACGACATAAATGACATCAGAAACGCTCACACACACCTGTCTCACTGAAGTTTCCTTGGGGGCTAACGAAGAGATCGGAGGCGGCTCCCCCACTCAGCGTCTCCACACCCACTCCGTTCCTCCTGTTCCTCTCACCAAACCTCCCCTTCCATCCTCTCATCCCACCAGCTTCTTTCCCTTCCTGTCAACCCTCACCCGTCCTTCCTAAACCCCCTCATCCCTCGACCCTCGACCCCTTCCCCCATCCCTCGACCCCTACCCCATCATCCCTTCATCCTTCCATCCCTCGACCCTTTCCTTCCCAGCATCTAACATGTGTCATTACGTGTAATAAATTCCTGTTTTCACTCCATACAGCTTTTGGCGTGGTCTTTGTTAGTGAAATGTGTTTCGCTTACAAGCAAGAGAAAGGGAAATTAGACTCTAGGTGTGAGCAAGGTATTTTTGTTGGCTACGATAAAAACAGCCCAGCTTACCTAGTGTACTATCCAGGCACAGAGAGGGTCCAAAAACACAGGTTGGTGAAGTTCACAACCAAAACAGCCATTGAAAAAGGAATTCAGACATCTGAGTCACACATAGGATATGGTGATAGGGATGTACATCAAAAGACCAATAACAGTGAAGAAAATGTTGTTGATGACAAAATGCAAAATGTACCAGGTCAAGAAATGCAGAGTAGTATTTCTGGGACGTTACCTGAACAGACTGAGTGCTCACAGCCAAGTAGAGTCACTGAGACTGTAAACAGAAGGAACCCACAGAGGATCAGAAAGAAACCAGCTTACCTGCAGGAGTTTGAGACTGAGGATACAGTGGACAAACTGCAAACATGTGTGGACTCTTGTTACAGAGCAGTATGTGACATTCCTCAAACTTACCAGGACGCCATAGCATCAACAACGTCAAGGCAGTGGAAAAATGCCATGAACGAGGAGATGCAATCACTGGACGAGAACGAAACCTTCAGCCTCACCAAATTGCCACCAGACAAGCAAGCAGTGGGGGGCAGATGGGTCTACGCACTAAAGACTGATATAGATGGATCAGATAAATACAAAGCGAGATTCGTAGCAAAAGGCTACAGTCAAAAACCAGGAACTGACTACGAGGAGACATTCTCACCCACAGCTGATATGACAAGTGTGAGAGTGATCATGCAAAAGGCAGCACAGGAGGATTTAATCCTACACCAGATGGATGTTAAAACGGCCTATTTGCATGCACCAATTGACTGTGAACTCTATATAGAGCAACCAGAAGGTTATGAGAAAAAGCCAGAAACAGGTGAAACACTAGTATGCAAGTTGAAAAAGTCCCTCTATGGTCTAAAACAGTCAGGGAGAAACTGGAATGCTATGTTACATACATGTGTGACTGAGAATGGTTTTGTACAGAATCCTGCAGATCACTGTGTGTATACAAGGGAAAAACCAAATGAAAAGGTGATGTTACTTGTATGGGTTGACGATCTTATCATTGCAGCTAGCAACGAGGGTGTACTCAACAATGTAAAGATGATGCTCACTGAAAGGTTTAAAATGAAAGATCTGGGAAAATTGAGGCATTTTCAAGGGATAGATTTTAACCAAACAGATGGTCAGGTTAAAATGTCACAGAAGAGATATGTGACCAAAATACTGGAGAGATTTGAAATGCAGGATTGCAGGTCCAGAGCGACCCCATGTGAGCCAAAACTAGAGTACACAGAAGATGCTGAAAAGATGAAAGAGCCAAGAAAGTACAGAGAGGCAGTGGGAAGTTTAATTTACTTATCCACATGTACTAGACCTGATATCACTTTTGTGGTCAGTAAATTATCTCAGCACTTTGCTGAACCAACTGAAGAACACTGGAATACAGTAAAACATGTTTTCAGATACCTCAAAGGTACAGCAGAACAGGAGTTATGCTTCAAAAGGAGTGAAATGGAGAAACTAGGTCTCAGAGTGTACAGTGATGCTGATTGGGCATCAGATGTAACAGACAGGCGTAGTACATCAGGATATTGTGCCAGCCTGAGTGAGGGAAGTTCTCTGATCTCATGGAAGGCAAGAAAACAAGCGACAGTAGCACTGTCTACTTGCGAGGCAGAATACATATCCTTAGCATCAGCTATACAGGAATGTATGTACTTGGAGCAACTACTCAGGGGTATAGACAAATACCAATATGCACAAACAAAGGTATACGAAGACAATCAAGGTACCATTGCACTAGCCAAAAATCCAGTAAACAGGCAAAGGTGCAAGCACATTGACATTAAATACCATTTCATAAGAGAAACTGTAAACAGTGGAAGGGTCATTTTGGAATATTGTCCTACTGAGCAATTGATCGCTGATGTGTTGACAAAGCCAACCACTAAGATAAAACTAAAGAAATTTGCTCAGGATTTATTTGGCACTTAGACGTGCAGAGTGTTTTTGTTTTCATGGCTAAAGGGAAACCATGTTTTTGTATTTGTATTATTTGTATTTCAGATAACCCAGAGAGCTAAGAGCGAGTGGGGGTGTTGAGTGTTGTGATTTGATGGCGCCCTTACTCCCTGTATTACGGTAGACTGATATACTGTTTTATTGTGAAAGGGTTACGGTGCGCATGAGACATGACGTCACCACTATCCTGTGTGAGCGCCAAGTTGTTGTTCTGTGTGAGCCATGCTGATGAGACGGCGGCACATCGGTCCGCAGTTTATTGTTAAATAAATATGCCAAGAGGCTAAAGAGAAAATACGAGTATGTTCTACTTATCCTCCAGACGCTGCAGTAAAACAACCCCCCTCAACATGCATAAATAATACTTTGAGACAAATAAGATGTTAAAATGTATAAATGATTTTTTGTTTCAGATGTTCGATTTTGAAATATGATTTCATGTTGTCTGAATGTATTTAAAGTTAAAAGGTCATTCTCATCACGTGTGAAAGTTCATGAACTTTGAGAGTTTTTTGCACTTCCAGGTTCCCGGTAAGGGAGGAGAGAGCGGAGCCTCGTGGGCTAACCGGGAGAAGCTAGCAGACCAGGGCTTGTTGTAGCTGGAGAGAGGGACGGAGCTTCTTGCTGCTGCTGAGGGTGACAGAGTTCTTTCGCCGCTGCTGAGTTAGACGGAGTTCTTGCTGCTGCTGCCGTAGGGGACCGGAGGGGGACCGGAGAGCTGCTGGGTGCGGAAACGGTCGCCAATGCGACGAGGGAGCGAGTCATCAGCTGCAACCGGGTCCGGCCAACTGCACAGATACACGGAGGTACTGCTAGCTAGAAGGGTTTCTTTCATGAGCTCCAACTAAGCGCCAACAAACTAATTAAGAGTGCACTCAAACAAAATAGACAGTTGAGATATAAGAAAACTTATTATTACCCGGGTTTTTTTTTTTTCTTTTTATGTTTCTCTGGTTCATACCTAAGATGTATGTGTTTTCATGCACATGTTTAATACATTTTCTGAAATCGCTAATCTGCGTTTGTGTGATTCAATTGTGTTAATTATTTGAGTATTTGAGTCTGTATTGAGTGTTTTCAGGTCAAGGTGTGTTCCCACTTGTCTACACATAGTTGCTATCGAGAGTGAGGATCATACGTCACCCTAGACAGTTATTTACTATTGAAATGTCTCTTTTACCATAAGATATTGAAGAAGAGTGAGGCTTCATCTTACAGTAAGGTGGGTTTCTTAATACACGAGCCGGTGGTAAAAGGGTTACACACACAAGCCACTTCGTTCCTCAAACAACAGCAGATGAAACTGTTCCAGACTTTCAGTCATGCAAGCGTGTTGTGGGACGCAAAAACGAAACCGAAAGGCATTTTTGGTGGACATTTAAATATACAAAGTATCATCTCAAAGACTGAACAACTTGAGCATCTACTGACGGACTCTAACATCGATTACCTATGCCTCACAGCGGGCCCGGTTCTAGGCATGGGCAAAGGGGGGCAATGCCCCCCCCAATGCTTCGGCTGCCCCACCAAACCGACCCGGCTTCATTCCGAAAAGGAAGAAAAAAAAAAAAAAAAAAAAGTATATTCAAATATATAATATTGTAACGTATTCCCATAAATGCTGCTGCTCAGAGTAATCACAGTCCATGGCTCTTCTGCCAACAGAGCCGGTGTCTCTCTCTCTCTTGTACCGTGCATACAGTCAGTAGCAGCTTCTCTCAGTTAGCATCACATTAGATACTACGGACACTCCAGGCTTGTTAGTTGTTAGCATGTCGGCTAGCAACTGCTTGTAGTAGCCTAGTCCCATCGGCGGCTGCTACCGAGTTTGTCTCTGTCCCGCTCCGCGGCATGGGAAGCGTCACACGGGCAGGCTACGTACCGGCCGTGAAGCGGGTTTCAACTTTCAACCCTTGCCAGCCCCGCTGTGAGTCCTGTTGGCCCACGAGCCTCACCCACCCCCGCCGACAGGATTAAACAACACACGTTAGTGAGAGGGGACTCCATAACCTGTAAATTCAGGTTAGCGCCGCCGGCCACTGTTTAACGTTACTTCCTGGGGCCGGAGCCTCTGACAGCGGCTACTCTGAGGCTGCTGGCATCTGGCATGGAGAAACAGGGAACCCAGGCAGGCACACACGACTTTCCAAAGCGCGAGAAAGTGGTGCGCAATAATATAGCATCAACCAATCAGACAAGATTTATTTATTTATTTCTATAGCGCTGTTTACAAAATTGCTTTGTCACAGATTATAAAGAAACTTACATTTTGCCCCGCCACCAAATTTCCCAACCTCCCGTCATATCTACCACGATGAATTTGGGAAATTTGGTGGTGGGGCAAAATGTATGTGACAGACTGACAATGTTGAACATGTGCAGATGCCAGAGGTACCACAAGCCCTTATTGGCCGGCTGACTAATCACTCTGTTCCCTGTCTATTGTTATTCAAAAGCTAAATGACAATTTAGTCTCTTCAAGTCCTTCACATCTGCTTCAATGAGAATCTGATCAATATTTATATACCACATAGAAGTCTCTATATCACAGTCATGGTTACCCTCTACAGTCATGAACTTTTACATCAGTCTGCATTCTTTTGTAGCGAATTTCTTATAATGGTGTTTGTATGGTTTGAAATAATACAAATCTACCTCCATTTTATTATTTGTTTGCAAAAGTTAAAAATGAAGCAATGCCTTCTGGGAATTTCAAGACTGAATCGAGTGGACCGCGTCTGCGTGGTTGTTGGAAGTTGGAGATTGAAAATTGGAAACTGACTGAGATCAAGCTAGCAAAAAAAAGAATCAAGGCATCAAGCGACACAAGGGGTGAGCGGAGAAAAGAGAGGGAGAGAAATCTGAGAGCACTGTAGGCTGACGGTGAAAAATGCTGCAAACCAACTGATTTGTTTTTAAAATCAAGTGCAGCTTCATCTAGAAGAAGTAAACATGGATAACGAATGATGGCAAGACATTTTTATTATGGAACGGCTGGCTCTGATGATTTAGTTTTTTTTTATGCATTGGGGTTGTGCATTGATATGTCCATGTTTTGGTGCACATGTTTATAGCATCACTGGGGCTCAAAAGTGTGTGTTCTTTCCGTGCATCAAAAGTTCTATCTGCCAGTTGCGCAATATTTAGGTTTAGATTCCATTTAATATTAGATAACTAATTATAATTGGGCATTGATAAAGTTGTCCTACATCGGGGAGGTGGAGGTGGGCTTAAAATGTAAAATGCTAATTACATTGTAGCTTCAAATTGAAATAGAAAATATGTTAGTAGACTGACATCAATCATTTGTTGGCCACAGAATTTGTTTTCTTCGTCAATCCAGAAAAAGAATTCCCGTTAGAGCTTTGCCTTGGTTAACTCCTAATACCCCCACGTCTGTCTTTAATGTCCCATGATATAATGTGTACAGACGGGATAGAAGTAAAGGGAAAGGGGGAGGTGTTCTGATATATGTGAAAGACAGCATTCAAAGTCAACAAATCACTATTCCAGAGAATAACCTGGAATGTGTGGGGGTGAAATTCTCCCCAGATGTCTTTCACTGTCTTTGCAGTTTATCGTCCCCCTGCGGCCTCAAATGACTTCTTTGATTGTTTAAATGTCATCCTTAAACAACACGATAAAATGGAAATTATTCTTATGGGTGACTTCAATTTAAACTGGCAGGATAAAAAACGTAGAAAAAAGCTTAAATATATTGTCAAAACGTTTCAGATGACCCACAAGAATAACAAAATCTTCTCAAACACTTATAGACTTAATTTTCACAAACAAACCAGATAGGATTAAAAAGACTTATAACCTCATTACTGGGTTATCAGATCATAACCTTACTCTGGCTTCTAGAAAGCTGTCAAAAGCACGTTATAGAAATCAAAATTCAATGAGGGAAAAATCAAGCATGCCTTTTTTTTCTCAAAAAGACATGGCCCTCATTGATGAAATAAAGCAATTAAACTGGAGTGACACCATTGGTAATATATCCTGTGAGCAAGCTTGTACTGATTTAATGTCAACCATTAAAGATATTCTACTGAAATACACAAAAATAAGGGGCAAAAAACCAAATGCAAAACGAAATTTACTCTGGTTTAACAGTAATCTCTGGGAGTTAATGAAAAAAAGAGATGCCTCACTTAAAAAGTTTTTGAAATCAAAATTAAGTACTGATCACCTGATTTTTAAAGGTCTTAGAAATAAAGTCACACAACAACTCAGAAAGGCTAGAGCAAACTTTTTTCTTGATATCATTAGTGACGCAAAAGGAAACTGTAAGAAACTATGGAAGAGCATTGACAAGTTACTTGGAAAGGAAAAACCTACAAATAGAAGTGTTACGCTTAAGGTGAATGGCTGTATCCAGAATGATGACCATATTGTTGGTAAATGTTTTAATGATTATTTTATAAATTCAGTACAAGAACTGAGTTGGACCTTCCCAAAAGTTCAGCCTCCACAGATCTTGGCCTGTGATGATTCTGCTTTTAAGTTAGTCCCTATTAATGCGGCAAAGGTTGAAAAAATCATCTCGACCCTGACAAATCGTAAAGCCAAAGACATACATGGTCTTGATACAGCATTTTCAAAACAACACAAGGAATCTATGATACTACCTTTAGTTATTATTATAAATAAATCTATTGATGAGAATGTTTTTCCTAGTGAGCTTAAGCCTGCCATAGTTACCCCTGTGCATAAATCTGGCTACACACAGGTGGTCAGCAACTATCGCCCTATCAGCATTCTCCCAGCCATCTCAAAGGTCATGGAAAAGGTCGTAGCAGAACAACTAATTGCACATCTGGATTCTAAGTCCCTTTTATATCCAATGCAATTTGGTTTCAGAAAGAAACATTCTACTGAAACAGCTTATTGCTACTTCCTTGAGGAAATTAAAACCAGCCTAGATCATGGTGGAGTGGTGGGAGCAGTCTTCCTTGATTTACGAAAGGCCTTCGACACAGTAAATCATTAGGTGCTGTTACATAAACTAAGAAATTATGATCTCTCTATAAATGTACAAAACTGGATGAATTCTTACTGAACTGGCCGACACCAGTGTGTTCGAGTGAATGGTACACTATCTCCATCCCTAGCATCCACACTGGGAGTCCCACAAGGGTCAATTTTAGGGCCGCTGCTCTTCTGTTTATACATTAATGATTTGCCTTCTGTCTGTAAGGATGTTAACATTATAATGTATGCTGATGATACTGTTTTATATACTCATGGGAAAAGTGCAACAGAGGTGGCTACAAAATTATCAAAGGTCATGAACGAGGTTAGTGACTGGTTATATAATTCATGCCTTACGTTAAATGTTGATAAAACTGTAACCATGTTCTTTACTAATGGGTTTAAACTTAAAACTTATCCTGAGATTGTAGTAAATTGGCAAAAAATAAAACATGTAGAGCAATTTAAAAACCTGGGGGTAACTCTAGATCCAACACTTAGTTTTAAAGGGCATGTCAAAAAGTTGAGTAACACACTGAAATATAATCGAGCAAATTTTAGATACATAAGAAACTCTCTTACCATTGAGGCATCAAGTACATACCTAAATACAATGATCATCCCCCATTTTTTGTACTGTATCACATCCTGGTCTCAGGCATGTAAAACAGTTACAAAACTACTCGAATCATTGTATAAAAGTAGCCTCAAGATCCATGCCAAAAAACCACAGCATTACCATCACTGTCATGTACTTGCTAAATATGGTATTCAGAGCTTTGAAAACTTGATCATACACTCAAATGTCTGTTTACTTCACAAAATTATTTACAATGCTTCTGCTCAGCCTCTGAAAAAGTTTGTTGCACTCTGCTCTGAAAACACTGCACGAGTAACTCGATCTGTCACGAGGGGTGAGTGTAGCATTCCAAAACGTAAAACTCAGTTTGGTAGTTCTTCCTTTTCATGTGTGGCCATGAGTCAGTGGAATGCCCTTCCCACAGAATTTATCCTATGTACAAATCCCCACACATTCTAATGCTTATCAAAGCGCTGGTTATTGAGTAAGCAAGCATGCACACATTGCTGAGTTATGTGAGTATGTGTATGTATGTGTATGGTTATTGGATACGGTTGCTATGGCGCCGTACTAGGTGGCAGCCTGTAACAGCTGCTCCCGTGGGTTTTTAAGTTTTTTCGTAGTTTTTGTTGTATTTCTGTACTGATTTTCACTGAACTTTTGGCAACTCTTCTCCAGAGACTGAGAGAAGACGAACACCATTCTTTTTTCTTTTTTAAACTTTTACGGCACTTTTTTTTGTGATGGTTTTGCTAGCCCTAGCAACGGAGGGTCAGGAGCGCATCATTGAGCGCATTGTTTACACACGCGACCTGCTGATTGCGCTGTGTGAACCTGCACTGCTGCCGGGAACCAGGCCTGAGGTCCTGAAGGAGCTGCGGAGGAGACGCCGTGGCTGCAGAGCTGGAGTCAAACGGAGGGTGAAGAGGAGGAGACACAGACCGGCTGTACCGGCGATCGTCATGGGAAACGTGAGGTCTCTGGGGAACAAGACGGACGAGCTCGCCGCGCTGATGAAGGCTCAGAGTGAATATCGTGAGTGCAGTGTGTTGTGTTTCACGGAGACATGGCTTCACTCAAACGTGCGATTCCCGGCTTCAGCACTGTTCGGGCGGACAGGGACGTGACAAGCAGCGGAAAGAAGAAAGGAGGAGGGATTGCACTGTATGTGAGTGAGAGGTGGTGTAATCCCGGACATGTTCACGTGAAGAAACGTCTCTGTACCCCGGACATTGAACTGTTGACTGTGGGGATGAGGCCTTATTATTTGCCCCGGGAATTCACGTCCGCCGTCATTATCGGTGTGTACCTTCCTCCTTCAGCTGATGCAGCGCTGGCCTGTGACGTCATCCACTCCGCTGTTGCCCAGATACAGACGCAGCATCCTAACGCATTTATTGTCATCACTGGGGATTTTAATCACGTCTCACTGGACAAAACCCTTCCAACATTTCACCAGTATGTTGACTGCCCCACCAGAGACTGTAACACACTAGATCTGTTGTATGCAAATGCTAAGGATGCATACAGTCCCACAGCCCTCCCCCCTCTTGGAAGATCTGACCACAACCTGGTTCTGCTGACTCCTAAGTATATGCCCCTTGTTCAGCAGCAGCCTGTCCACACTAGGAGCGTGAGGAGGTGGACTCAGGAGGCTGCTGACGCACTACAGGACTGCTTTGAGTCGACAGACTGGGATGCACTTGTTGAGCCACATGGAGAGGATCTGGACAGCATGACCGACTGCATCACAGAATACATCAGGTTCTGTGAACACACCACCATGCCAACCCGGACTGTACGCTGCTTCCCTAATAATAAGCCGTGGATCACCAATGACCTGAAAGCCCTTCTTAACAAGAAGAAGAGGGCGTTCAGGTCTGGAGACAGGGAAGAACTGAGGAGAGTGCAGCATGAACTCAGGGATATGCTGAGGGCCTGTAAAGACGCCTACAGGAGGAAGCTGGAGGCCAAACTCCAGCAGAACAATGTGAGGGATGTGTGGACTGGTATGAAGCAGATCACTTGGTGTAAGGTGAGCGGCAGACAGTCATTGGGCAGCCTGGAGAGGGCAAACGAGCTGAACAGATTCTTCAATAGGTTCAGCTCACAGCCTTCTGTCGTCTCCCTGACACCTCCAGACCCCAACACACCCTCACTGCCCCAAATGCTTCCTCCCCTCCCCCCTCACTCCTCTGATGTGAGCTCTCCTGTGCAGCACCTCTCCTTCTTCTCCTCCTCCTCCTCCTCCACCTCTTCCTCCTCCTCCTCCTCCACCTTCACCTCCTCCTCCACCTCCTCGTCCTCCACTGAAGACACCAGCAGCCTCCCCCGCATGACTGTGACTGCAGGCCAGGTTAGGAGACAACTGGAGAGACTCCACCAGCAGAAGGCTGCAGGCCCTGACGGTATCAGCCCCAGGATCCTGAAGACATGTGCCAGCCAGCTGTCTCCTGTCCTACAACACTTCTACAACCTGAGCCTAGGTCAGGAGAGAATACCGGTGCTTTGGAAGACTTCCTGCCTGGTTCCTGTTCCAAAGAAGTCGACACCATCAGACCTCAATGACTATCGACCAGTGGCCCTCACATCTTACGTCATGAAGGTGCTGGAGAGACTGGTTTTGGCCAACCTGAGGCCGCAGGTGAGAGCCCTGCTAGACACTCTGCAATTTGCTTACCAGCCCCACTTGGGAGTTGATGACGCTGTCATCTACCTGCTGCAACGAGCCCATTCGCACCTGGATGGTGGAGGAGGCACTGTGAGAATCACATTCTTTGATTTCTCTAGTGCTTTTAACACCATTCAGCCACTGCTACTGGGGGAGAAGCTGCGGGTGATGAGTGTAGACGACACAATGATCTCCTGGATTACTGACTACCTGACAGGCAGGCCACAGTTTGTCCGTATGGGCAGTGTTCTGTCTGATGCGGTGGTTAGTGATACAGGAGCTCCACAGGGGACTGTACTGTCTCCTTTCCTGTTCACCTTATACACCACTGACTTTCAGTACAACACCGGGTCGTGTCACATGCAAAAGTTTTCTGACGACTCGGCTGTTGTTGGGTGTATAAGAGAGGGAGAGGAGGAGGAGTACAGGGCACTGGTAGACAACTTTGTGGAGTGGACTGGACAGAATCACCTGCGGCTGAACATCAGCAAGACCAGAGAGATGGTGATAGATTTCAGGAAGAAGAGGAAGACGGCTTTCCAACCTCTGTGCATTCTGGTAAAGGATGTGGAGGTGGTCGAGGATTACAAGTACCTGGGTGTTACCATCAACCACAGACTGGACTGGAGATCTAACACTGAAGCTGTTTACAAGAAGGGGATGAGCAGACTTTACTTCCTGAGGAAGCTGAGATCCTTCAATGTGTGCAGCAAGATGTTGGAGATCTTTTATCAGTCTGTGGTGGCCAGTGTACTTTTCTTTGCTGTGGTTTGTTGGGGAAGCAGCATTGGAGCCAGCGACACCAACAGACTCAACAAACTGATCAGGAAGGCTGACTCTGTGATTGGCTGCAAACAGGACACTCTGGAGGCTGTGGTGGAGAGGAGGACACTGAAAAAACTGTTATCCATCATGGATAATCCTCTCCACCCTCTCCAACTCACACTGTTCAGACAGCGGAGCACCTTCTTCGGAAGGCTGCTTCAGCTTCACTGTCGTAGCAACAGATACAGGAAATCTTTCCTGCCACAATCCATCACTTTATATAATAACTCTCTCACCTCTGCCTGACAGAAAGAACTCTGGTCTCTCTACTGTTTTGTTGTATATATTATTATTGTTATAGTATATTTTGCATATTTTGTTTTGTTGTATATATTATTATTGTTTACTGTTTATAGCACACTGTGCACTGTATATATACACTATGTATATATTGGATTCTATTTATGTTATGTATGAAATGTTTTATTTGTGGACCCACTACTGCTGTAACAAAATAATTTCCCAGTCTGGGATCATTAAAGTAATTCTATCTATCTATCTATCTATCTATCTATCTATCTATCTATCTATCTATCTATTAATAGGTGTGTGAGTGTGGTTATTAGAGAATGGTGGGGATGGGGATGGTTGGACTGTTATCTATGTATGTGCTTGTGTTTGAATGCTTGTGATGAAAATAAGAGAGAGTATGTGCTGTTGTGCTAAGCTCTGTTGTGCATTTTCATGACCTGGTGCTCTCGTTCCCTGTTTCTGTTAGTTTGGTTTGTCTACTTTTAAAATACTATGGCCATCACATCATTTTTTATTCTGTCATATCTCAACGATTTTAATATTGTTGTTCTTTCATCTGTTCTTACCTGCCCAGGGACTACAGGTGGAAACTAGCAAAATTGCTGTAACCTGGCTCAATACATTTTTTCTTGTTTTACGAGATTAATGTTCTTTTGTGCATTGTCCCTGTTTTAAATAAATAAACTCCTAAATCCTAAATCCTATTATATTTAGTCTGGTTAAACTGGATGGTGGTTTTTAGAATTACAGGTCACTCACCAATCAGCCACCCATCTCCATCAGCTCCTTGATACTATTCTGCAGCACAAAGGTGCAATTTGCTCCCCCTGGCCAATGGGCCAAGACATTCAGAAGGTGGCAGTTTGCATCTGATATTATTTGTGTGATGGAAATTCTGTAGAGCCGGTGGCCTTTAAGTTAAGAAGAAGATGCCAGAAGCCCTATGTTCTTAAGAAACAGTGTTTTAATGAGAGGCTTCTTCAAGGAGAACAATAGTGACCGGTACAGTGTGCCAACCACTACCATTCTGAAGAGCAATCCCATCAGTAACACATGCATTCTGTACTGAGACGCAATAATCTGTCCAGCCTGAGAAGTGCTGCTTAGTGAGGGTACAATGTTTACAAGGACTGAGTGTTTTCTACTCCAGTCTGATCAAAGGCAGTTGCACTCAGCTGATGGACACAGCATAGAAGAAGGTCACTAGCTGTGAAGGGAAATTCTGTTCATGAGATCAACACTAGTTCACCAATCAGGAATAATAATAATAATAATAATAATAATAATAATAATAATAATAATGCATTTTATTTAAAGGTGCCTTATATAGCACTCAAGGACACCGCACATAACAACAACAGTACATCAAAAAAATCTGGAAATATTTTAGTGCAGTTTTATGAAAGATAAATAAGATAAATAAATAGGGAGATGCAAATTACATAGTGCAGTAAAAGAATAGGCGAGAGTGCGATTGTATGATTAGTCTGATACTGAGTAAGCCACTCTGAATAAGTGTGTTTTCAGGCGGGATTTGAAGGTGGAGACAGTGTCAGAAGTGCAAATGTCTGGTGGGAGAGAGTTCCAAAGGCCGAGGGCTGATCGACTGAAAGCTCTTGACCCCATGGTGGTTAGGTTGGCAGATGGGGTGAAGAGCTGGATGGTAGAAGAGGATCAGAGAGTGTGGGAGGGTGTGTGGATATGGACAGGTTCAGCGAGGTATAATGGTGCCAGGTTGTTGAGGATCTTGAAAATGAGGAGAAGAATCTGGAAATTAATGCAGGATTTGATAGGGAGCCAATAGAGTTGCTGCAGGGCCGGAGTGATGTGTTCAGCAAAGGGAGTTCTAGTGATGATACGAGCAGCTGCGTTCTGGACCAGTTGGAGTTTATGGAGTGATTTCAACGGAAGACCATGGAGGAAAGAATTACAGTAGACCAGATGAGATGTAACCAGGATGTTTATGAGAATGGCTGTGCAGGTTGGTGTAAGTGAGGGACGGAGAGTGGAAGGCGGGTGGCAGAGTGGAAGTAGGCTTGGTGGTAATATAGAACAGGGTGTTGTCAGCATATCAATGGAATTGAATATGAAATTTCCTGAGAATGTGTCCAAGGGGCAGAAGGTAAATAGTGAACAGGAGGGGGCCAAGGACAGACCCCTGGGGAACACCGCTGGAGACTGGAGAGGAGGAGGATCTTAGGTTCTTGAGTTGGACAAATTGTGTGCGACCAGTGAGATAGGATTTCAGACAAGCCAGAGGGATGTCAGTGATTCTAATGGAGGCCAGCCTGTCCAGGAGGATGTCATGAGAGACAGTGTTGAAGGCTGCACTGAGATTGAGGAGATCCAGGATGGAGAGTAAACCAGAGTCAGATGCCATTAAGAAGTCATTTGTGATTTTCACCAGGACTGTCTCAGTGCTGTGAAGGGGTTGAAAGCCGGACTGGAATTGTTCAAAGAGGTTGTAGTGGGAAAGATGGGTTTATAGCTGAGCTGCAACAATGCTTTCAAGTATTTAGGAGAGAAATGGCAGGTTTGAGATGGGACGAAAGTTGTTCAAATCATTCAGATCTGCACCAGGTTTCTTGATAGTTGGAGTAATTGCAGCAGTCTTTAGTGATGATGGAACAACATCAGAAGTCAGTGAGGAATGAATGATGCCAGTTACGAGAGAGGACAAAGCAGGCATGCGGCTTTTTACCAGGTAGGTAGGAAGGGGGGTGTAACTGGCATGTGGATGATTTGGATTTAAAGTCCGTGTAAAGCAAATTCAGCCATTTTCTTCTAAACACATTAAAAAGGTCATAAATGTATTTCCTTAAAACATTTAAAAAGCCATTCAACCATTTAGGATCTCTCCGCCACTGGCATTATGTGCCTGCCTACAACCGTCCCGCCGACAACAGGTCTCTCATCCGGCATTACGTGCCCGCTAGAGAGTGTAAGTAGAGTTTAGATTCTCTGCCCGAGCCCGAGATCAAGCATTTGTGTATGTGTGTGTTTTTTAATAACTCATAATAATGACTGTATTTCCAGCTACAAAAGGCGCATCTCTCTCCTCCCTCCATGTTGTTTGTGCCGCTGCGTGGTTTTACACGTGAGTGAGTGTCCTCGTGCTTAACACGTGACTTCCTGTGCACGTGACGTCACTCCCCAAGACGCAAGAAGAAAGCAAAAATATATATTTTTACTAAGGAAAATGTAGTAACACACAGTGATTTGAATAAGTAACTTTAATCTGATTAGTGGTTTGGAAATATTACCGCATTACATTACTCCTCACTGAAATAAGTGGTCAGATTAGAGTAACGCGTTACCGGCATCACTGCACGGGCTCGGCTCAGGTCGGGTCAGGCTTGATTTTTTTTGGGCCAGATCTAAGCTCTAAGTGTAAGAGTGTGCTTATGTATGTTATAAATATTGTACATTTGGGCAATTAAATGCATTTTGCTGAAGGTGCAAATCCTGAAAGTGATTTTACATCGTACATCCTGTCATGCCCATGTAATGTTAGCAAATGTTATTGCATTTAATCATGACATGATTTGGCCTCATTCCCTCAGCAGAGTCCATCTGACAGCACAATGATAATCTACAGGTAATATTTTATGTGCACCAATATAGCTATGACAAGGAATTATATGTAGACTGGGGTTTTACGTTTGTGTGTAATGTAAAACATGGACTGTGAGGAACGAGGCTGAGCACTATCAGTGTCTGACTCAGAGTCAGTTTCTGGCTCTGATGGCTCAAACAGGTCGGGCTGGGTCCTCCGATGACGCTGCTATCTTCCATTGTTACTGTAGGTTACGTCCTTGTACAGTGCAGGAGGAGGCTCCCCTCCCGCATGTGGGCGTGGTTCCAGCGCCTCTATCTGACACGCCCCCAGCGTTTCACAGCAGAGAGAAGTGCTTGTTTTTCCATGATTTTGAGACCTAATTTTATATACTTGGCAATTTTTTTAATCTTTCAAATTTGGCTCAGTGGTCAGTGACACATGTTTCTGTGGTGTGACAAACTCATAACACAAATTTATTTCTGCTTTACATGGACTTTAAGGACCAGCCAAGTTATTTCGGAGACAGTTGGCAGTTTGAAGCTGGCAAGTGGAGAGCTGATGGAAAATGTGGGCAGAGCGTGCAGAGAGGATGTAGAGTTATTTGAAGCAGCCAGTGTCTGGTGGATGTTTTCAATTTTGGCATTGAAGAAGGTCATGAAGTTGTCACACTGTGCAGCTGTGAGTAGGTGAGGTGGTAGAGCATCAGGTGGTTTCAGGGTATTGTTGACGGTTGAGAATAGGGCTCTAGCATTACCATCCGCTGTCCTGATTAAGGTTGAGTAGTATGTGGTTTTGGATGAAGAGAAAGCATCCTTGTATTGAAGTATGTGATTATGATACATTTCTTTGTGCGCTGCTAGGCTGGTTTTGACATAAAGGCGTTTCAGATGACGGCCTTTAGTTTTAAGCTTGCGTTGTGCTGGTGTAAACCAAGGAGCAGAGTGGGTAAAGGAAACAGACCTTGTTTTCAGAGGTGCAAGAGTATTTAGTTGTCGATGAAGTCCAATATTGTAGTGGAATACCAGTTCATCTGTGGTAGTAAGTTGTCTCTGCTGGGAAAGTCATCAATTCCATCAGAGAGGGCCAGCAAGTCAATATTTTTGATGTTTCGAAATGTGATGAAGCGAGGCATGTTAGTCTTAGATGATCTTAGATTGACATTAAAGGATATTAACTTGTGGTCTGAGATACGGAAATCTGAGGCACAACAGAGGGGTTACACCAGAACAGCAGATTAGGTCAAGAATGTGTCCTTTGGAGTGTGTCGGAAAGTCAATATATTACTTGAGTCCAAAGCTGTCAAGGCACGAATTAGAGTCCTTTGTGAAACATTGTTGATGCTATCCAAGTGGATATCAAAATCACCCAGCAATATAGGAAGGAAGAGATTTCCTGTAGGAAGGCATTATTCGGCTTGGGTGGTCGATAGATAGTGGCCAGAATAGTAGGAGTTGGGCCCTTGATTTGCAGAGCAATTGATTCAAATGAGGGGTATACATTCCATATTTGATTATATAATATTGCCAGGCCATCCCCTCTGCCAGAGGTACAGGGTTGTTATAAGTAGGTCTGTAACTTTTGCTGTCAGTTCGGCATTTACTTTCTCCATTGCGGTTAGTTTCCTCTTCAGCGGAGTAACGTCGTATTCCAAGGCGGAGACAGACGTGCAGCGAGGGAGTCGGTAGACGCTGCAGTCTCATCAATGCGCTTCACCATACTGTCAACATTTTCCTTCAGTCTGGATTCGGAGCTGGTGAAGACTTGTTGGAGCATTGTTTTGTGTCCACATGCCTTCATCGGCAATGACAGTAGCAATGTGTTTAAGCAGCGCTTCATGTGAAAGTTGAGGTGACAGGCTTTTAGTGTTAGCAGCATGCTCGACGCTAGCTTAGCTTCACTCGAGTCATCAGGATCTGCTGCCGTCTCCCGAGACTGGTCCGGTTTGTGCTTTTTTGCAGGCTTCGGCATTGCGAAGTAAAGTTAAGAAGACAATTTGATAGGTGCTGGTTCTGCCGAAGTTAAATTGTTCCGAGCAGAGGAGAGACAGCGCCACACAGCTTTCCGCAACCACGCCATACCAACAAACCTTGATGAATAATTTTCAAAATTTACTTCAAGGTGAATCTCAACCCGTGTGAATCCCTGGGGATTCAGCTGAGCTTCTGTGCCCCATATCACACACAGACAAACAGCTTGGTAGAGAAACTCAATGGCACCATCCAGAGGTAAGATGCACATTGTTATATTGGTAGGTAATCATACACCTATGACATAAATGGTATAGACTGAATTGGTGAGATAAAATGGCTGCTTTTTCATTGACCAATACGCACAGTTGTCAGGTCCCTTAAACAAGCTGGCCCTAAAACGTTAGACCAGTTCCTCCAGGCCACAATGTTTGGCCTGAGTTAAAAAAAAACACCTGACCACCAAGTACAGCCTGTACTTCTTGATGTTTGGTAGGGAGGTCAGGTATCCATCACAGGTAACACAAGAGTATGAGGTAAATGTGTATTAGTTTTTGTTTCATATTTATGAAGTCAAGGGATTGTGGTAATAACTTTGATAAATGGCTTAGAATATAACACCACGTGACATTTGTATACTTTAGGTGACAAAAGAGAAAGTGGAGGAACTGGTGCAGAGGGAGGAGGTGTGCCAGGGCCTTGGAAACCAGCCTGACACCTATAAACATGTCAGAGCAGATGCACTTAGGGGCCACCAAAAAATCTCCAAAAGGAAACTGTCTCAAGGCATTGATGACAATCAATCAAACAAGAGGTGAGAATATCAGCAAAGCCCCTAAAAGGTAGCGGCTCTTCTCTTGCTTGCCCCGCCCATATAACCATATTGTTTTACATTTCCGGCACTTGAGCATATATGGAGGTGCAAGGGGGAAATTCTGTGGGCCAAGGTGGGCCTTATCTGCTATATACAGCAGATTTTGTAAGCCTGGCACCTAGCAGAGAATTGGTGTGTGAGGTGAGTGTTAGGTTTAAATCTGTTAAGAAATGAGACACGGACACAGAGATTGTCTTTCTAGGCAAAGGGGAAGAGCAGAAGTCAGCACACAAAGTCTGGGCTTCCGAGTTCCAATGAGCTGCTCTCCCCAATAATCTTTTATTCACCTACAATAGGGCATAAGCGTATATGATTGGCTCTTTGACAGTACATATGAGTCATACAGTTGTTATGCACGATGGAGAAGTACAAGTACACACTATCGGACCTACGGCCTTCAGCATCTATCCTTCACACAAACATTCTTATGATGTCCACCATCAGTTATTCACACATTGAAGCTTAATTGGCGAAGTTTCAGGAGCAGGACCACACCTCAACAGCGCCTACTTCCGCATTTCTATAAATAACCACCTGACCCTCTCCTCTGCTTCGTTCTCGTATTCTGCGCTCTCGCACCCAGAAACGAGATCACGCGACATCGCCTCGTCCGAGCACATCCAAACTTTTGTACGAGCAACATCAGGCTCTACTCACCTCATCATGGACTTCGTATCACTATCCCCGTCAGACAATCTTTCAGACGAGATGAGGATCACCATTCATCTGAAGCCGACATGTTTCCCGTCACCTCCGTACCCGAGACCCTGATTCCAGTGGCCCAACAGCCGCCTAGGACGCGAGCGAGTCTGAAGAGCACCAACTTCGTCTCATCCATGGTTCGCATCCCGCCTGGTTCATCTCTCCTCAACATCCAAGATTATCATAGTTCGTCCGACGACTCTCCCGTGTCTCCCAGCCCACCTCCTTCCGCAGCAAAGAGAGGACGAGGAAATTCCGGAACAGAAAGTCACCGCCGCTGCAGTTCGCCGACTCCTTCACCTCCAAGAAGCGAAGCCTCCCGCCATCGTTCCGCCAACACCGGCCGAACAACTCGCCGGTCTCAACGTCTCCACGCTCCGGTGAGTTCCCCCGACCGGCTTTCATCTTCTACAGTCACCGATTGGACAGTAGCCACTCCCCAGGAAACTTTAAACGACAAATGAATTCTGTTTCACCGAATGGACTATAAAGCCAAACTTTCTCCACACGCGTGGTGTGCTTCTTCCGTCAACACCAGCTCTCTTCCGGGTGACGTCATCACGCGCACGCAACACACCGCGAAGTCGACGCTCCTGTTAAAAGGGACAGTACAATTAAATACTACAGCCCAAAGACAGCAGAAAGCTCATAGACAACAGAAAGTGCAGCAGCAAATGTGGAGACAGAGATCCTCAGCCAGATCAAATGACTCTAGAGTTTCTGCTACCACCTCTCGTCATCACTCCACTCCAAAGGGAGTGCCCAGATGGATTTCAGGACCTTCCAATCCCCATCAGGATTTTCATCATCGACACCAGCAACCTACAACATGGTGCCCACTGCCATCCAGTTCCAGCCACCACAACAGCCAATCTTTGAAAAATAAATAAATAAATAAATAATAAACTCATGGCTGCTCGTTCCGTTAACACCAGATCGCTTCCAGGTGACGTCATCACGCACAGCCCTACAGGCAGTGACCTCTACGCTCTTGTTAAAGGGACAGTACAATCAAATAACACAGCCCAAAGAAAACAAAGGGCAGCAGCAAAAGCAGAGACAGAGATCCTCTGCCAGATCAAACAACTCCAGAGTTTCCGCTACCACTTCTCGCATCACTACACTCCAGAGGGAGCGCCCAGATGGATTCCAGGACCCTCCAACTTCTATCAGGATTATCATCATCAGCTACAGCAACCTACAACCTCAAGGGCAAACGCCACAGTGCCCACCGCCATCCAGTTACAGCCATCACCGCAGCTAAACTTTGCGGGGGCTCCTGGCACAGGGATGCCAGTGCCCCCTACTGCCCACTGCTAACAACCACAGCACCCTGTTTCAGCGGAGGCTCCTGGCACCGGGATGCCAGCGCTCTCTGCTTCCTGTGTCCAGCAACCACAGCAGCTCGCTTCAACCGCGGCTCCGGTCTGTATATAAGAAATTACTGTCAATTCTTGCACTACATCATGTGTATATACGTCGATTTGATTCTATTTTCTTCCCCTTTTTAATTATAGTGTCTATTCTATTGTCTATTTTGCTATTGCGCTGTTCTCGTAATATTCTGCTGCGACAAACAAATTTCCCCGTCTGCGGGACATTAAAGGATTCTGATTCTGATTCTGATCCTGGCACAGAGATGCCAGCGCCCTCTGCTTCCTGTTTCGAGCAACCACAGCAGCTCGCTTCAACTAGGGCTCCTGGCACCGAGATGCCAGCGCCCTCTGCTTCCTGTGTCCAGCAACCACAGCAGCTCGCTTCAACTGGGGCTCCTGGCACCGAGATGCCAGCGCCCTCTGCTTCATGTTTCGAGCAACCACAGCAGCTCGCTTTAACCGCTCCGGTCTGTATATTAAAAAATTACCGTCCATTCTTGCACTACATCATCTAAATATGTATACACGTCGATTCGATTCCATTTTCTTTCTCTTTTTAATTATAGTGTCTATTCTATTATCTATTTTGTTATTGCTCTGTTCTCGTAATATTCTGCTGCTGCGACAAACAAATTTCCCCGTCTGCGGGACATTAAAGGATTCTGATTCTGATTCTGATCCTGGCACCGAGATGCCAGAGCCCTCTGCTTTCTGTTTCCAGCAACCACAGCAGCTCGCTTCAACCGGGGCTCCTGGCACCGAGATGCCAGCGCCCCCTGCTTCCCGTTTCAAGCAACCACAGCAGCTTGATCAACTGGGGCTCCCGGCACCGAGATGCCAACGCCCCCTGCTTCCCGTTTCAAGCAACCACAGCAGCTTGATCAACCGGGGCTCCCGGCACCGAGATGCCAGCACCCCCTGCTTCCCGTTTCAAGCAACCACAGCAGCTCGCTTCAACTGGGGCTCCTGGCACCGAGATGCCAGCAACCCCTGCTTCCTGTTTCAAGCAACCACAGCAGCTCGCTTCAACCAGGGCTCCTGGCACCGAGATGCCAGCGCCCTCTGGCGCCTATTTCCAGCAACCACAGCAGATTGCTTCAACCAGAGCTCCTGGCACCGGGATGCCAGTGCCCTCTGCTTCCTGTTTCCATCAACAGCAGCACCTCGCTTCAACCGGGGCTCCTGGCACCGGGTGCCAGCATCCTATGCCGGGATGCAGGGAGCTTCCATCTCCCAGCTCCATCAGTCCCAGCAGCTCATTTCGGCTGGGGTCGTCAGCACCGGGATGCCGGCACCCATTCTTCCCCCTCAGCAGGCAACCACTAATTTCACTTTATACACAGCTACCCACACTGAGCCGCACAAAAACCAAACGAGAGCTTCAGCCTTCTCTTGCCTGTCGTCGGCAGCTCCACCAGCACCCATACCTCCAGAACAGATGTCATCTTCCCGTAATCAATGGCGTATATAAGAAAGGCAGGCCCGTCATGCACCAAGGAGGTCGTTCGATTTGCAACGGCTTCAACAGTACCGGATGCACCGTGTCCCAGTGCCGCTTCCTCCACGTTTACTCCTTCTGTCGCAGGGGCCACGCCCACCCCGAATGCCCGTACAACCTACCTCGCCAAAGCTAGTTTCCCATAAAGGACTTGAAGAAGGTTTTTCACCCAGGACTTCCACACAATCATCTATCTCTTTCGAAATCAAAATCTTCAGTCGACCATAACCGAGCCAGATTCAGTTGACCGCATGCTTGCCAAGGAAGTTAAGGAAGGTCCAGGAACAGACTAGTGCTTTCAAAGTCCTTCCCATTCACCCCGACTTCTGCCGTTTCTTCAGCATCCACTGGCGTGGTACATATTACTTTGCTGTTAGGCTCACCTCAGCCTAAACTCTTCGACACCCCACCTGAAGCCCTAAGCTGGATCCAGTCTAACAATTTCCCCCCACCTCATCGCCACCCGCTTCCGGCCTGGTTACCCTGACTTCAGTCTTCTCCGACCTCATGGTCCCATCGTCGCAGAGAAAACAGAGGGCCCCTCTACATCCCTCGAGTTTCTCGGAATCATTCTTGACACAAACAAGTTTTAGACTTCATTCCTGGTCGGAAAGCTCAACCGAACCTTCTTCTGCGCCCCGTGCCGCACCAAACGTCAACTTCTGTCCCTTCTGGGCCACATCAACATCACCTTACGCATCATTCCCCAAGGGCGAGCCTTTATCTTCAACCTACCATCCATTGCTTCTTCCGTCCCATCACTCTTGACCTCCATCTCCCTGGATAGCTCGAGCCTTGCCGAAATCCGTCCGTGACTCAACCTTCTCACCAATTGGAACGGAATCACTTTCTTTTACGACGACCAACCGACTCACCCGCACAACATCCATCTGCACATTGATGCTGCTCCTTTGGCCGGTTTTGGGGGGTTTCTACAATGGAAGATGGTTTGCAGCAGAATCGCCCCCGAAGCTCACTAATGAATGCCAGAAGTTCAGAAGCTTGGCACCTCACGTAGATACCTTCCCTACGCCGGTCGGGCGTCGACATTCAACTCGTAAATCCTGCGAACCAAGATCTGCGACAACAGCCTATCACCCTCGACCCTCTCTTCCTACTGGACAGCTTGGAAAGCTTTCATTACTTTCACGACCAATACAACACAACCTTTCCGTCATTCGATCTCATCACCACGACTTCTTTCGATACTTACGCCCATTCATCATGACAAATCACACATCACCAAGCTTACCTTAGCGGTATCGGCTTCTCTCCAAGACAATAACCGGCTGTTCGTTAACAGTTCGTTAAGCCCTCGCCGTTTTCCTCTTAATGCCGACTTGCTGTTAATCTGCCTCCACACATCCGTTCCGGGTACGGCACTCCTCAAGTCGCCCAAACCCTGGAAGCCATGTTTTTGCTGGCCTTTTTGGTTTCCTCAGATGCTCCGAATTCACCTCCTCAACCATTCACTTCGACTCAAGCCGTCATGCTTGCATTTCTGACTTGTCTCGCTTTTCATACGACACTATGGTGTTCCACTTAAAGCAAACTAAAACCAATCAATTTGGTCCGTCTACACCCGTCTTCCTTAACAAGGTCTAATCACCAGTGAATCCCTTTGAAACCCTCGCAAATTTCTCGCAATCCCGTAAATCTCACAACAATGACAGATCCTCTCTTCATCTCCGAATCCGGCCCAGTGGCTACTCGATTCTGGTTCCACCATCACTTTCGCCATGTGCTCTCATTGTCGGGTATTTTGCCCGACAACTACTCCGGGCACTCCTTCAGAATCGGAGCTGCCACTTCAGCCTCCCGTAATGGCTTCCCAGAACACTTCATACGTCTCATGGGCCGCTGGTCCTCCCAAACGTACCACCGCTACATCTGTTCAGATCTCAAAGATCTCAGATCTGCTCCATCTCTTCTCAAGTAATTGGAGGTTTTTGGGGTCCGTCGCTGCCCGGGAGCGGTGGCGGATTCTCTACAAGAATCCCCACAACGCACTTGAAGAACTCAAAAGAACCAAGATCTTCGACACTTCGTTTTCCTTTGTCACTAATAAATCCTTAAACGCATCTCGTTGACGGTGTGGTCCTTGCTAGTGAATTGAAGCTTAATTGGCGAAGTTTCAGGAGCAGGACCACACCTCAACAGCGCCTACTTCCGCATTTCTATAAATAACCACCTGACCCTCTCCTCTGCTTCGCTCTCGTATTCTGCGCCCCTCCCCCCCACCCCATTCATCTCTCCCTGTTTCTTCTTTCTCTCCTCTCCTTCGTAGATCCATGAGGGGGTCCGTCGCTGCCCGGGAGCGGCGGCGGATTCTCTACAAGAATCCCCACAACGCACTCGAAGAACTCAAAAGAACCAAGATCTTCGACACTTCGTTTTCCTTTGTCACTAATAAATCCTTAAACGCATCTCGTTGACGGTGTGGTCCTTGCTAGTGAAAGATGCCATTCGAGGCCTTGTGGTCCCGCTGGAGGGTGAGTGTGTTTCTTCGCAGTACTTTTCCAAGAGCTCGGTACACTTCCACAAACATATAAAGGAAGACAAGCAGGTTATATCAATGCAAAGCAAGAAACTGATAATATAAGCATAATTTTTCCAACATTTCCCTCCTGTTTATCAGTTTTATTGCTCGTACTTTTAATTCGTCAGGTTATTATCACTTGTCACCATTTTCGACAATACCTTCATAGGAAAAAGACGAGGCATAAAACATTTTTAATCAGCATAAGGTTGAGGATTAACAAACTCATACCTTTGGGATAATAATTGCATTTGCACAAAACTTTGTTGAACCATTTTCTCAAACATCGATCGTATACAGGGTATCACACAAGAGATAAAACAGAGGAACAACAGCATGACTATGAACACGGGTACCAATGCCTTTAGGAGAACCTGCCACCAGGTGCCGTTAAAGAATCCAGTCATCCAGTCCGGGAGTGGATCAGCACCGGGGGTTTGCTCCAGCACATAGCTTTGGAGATCGGTCAGGTTTTGCAGAGCTTGGTAGATATCTCCTCCGTTTGTCATGCCGTTAGGGATGTAGGTACAGCAGGTTTGTCCAATAACTGCACACACTCCTCCTTGTGATCCTGTTAGCAAATCCAGAACAATCAGATTCTGCATCACCTTGCTCTGTCATCCTAATAGGACAGGGATCAGTTGTTTTCTTCACTGGGGTTTGAGACGGCCCTGCCGCTATATGGCAGAGCCCCCTTTGTAGCCCAGACTTCCCCACTATCCAGTTGAGACAGAGGTAGGCTGCAGTTTGCAGTGGCTGAGGTGGATCCAAGTTGTCCTTTCTGCAATCTTTACTGCTGTTGGTGTTGTTAGCAGGACCTGGTACGGACCCTCCCACCGTGGGCTGGACCAACATTTTCTTTTGATGATTTTGACGAATATGTAGTCCCCTGGTCTCACTCACTCTCCTGGCAGTAAATTTGTTTTGGCAACATCTTTTTGGTCCAACAATTCTCTCACGTGCTTTGCCAATGTTGTCTCTTCCTCAGACACCTCAAGGTCTTTTGAGAAAGCAGGGAGTCTAAATGCTCTACCATGAACTATCTCAAATGGGGTTAACCCTTTATTGGTCGGAGTGATTCTCATGTACAATTTCACTAGATCTAAGCAGTCAGGACATGGTCTCTTTGTTTCTTCCATGCATTTCTTTAACCGAGATTTGACAGTCCCATTTGTTCTTTCTACCAGACCTGCACTTTGAGGGTGGTAGGCACAATGATTTTTTAGATTTATTTGTAAGTGTTTTGCAGCTAGACTTACAACTTGGTTCACAAAATGTGCACCATTATCACTGTACAATACTTCGGGGATCCCATACTGTGGCACAATTGTTTTGCACAATGCTTTTGCTACTGTCAGTGAATCTACAGCTTTTGAAGGTATTATTTCAACCCATTTTGAATATGCATCAACTAGTACTAAACAGTATTTGTATGGCCCGCTTCTGTTTAGTTCTATGAAATCCATGTGCATAGTCTGAAAAGGTTCAGTTGGTTCTGGGAATTTCCCTCGTTTTGGTCTTACATTGCCCTGTGGGTTGTGTTTTATGCAAATTACACATGATCTGCAAAAGTTTTTTGAGTAGGAATTCTGTCATCCCTCCTGTTGAGACATGGCAAGGCCCATGACTCAAAATAGCGGCAGCTTTGTACAAGTTTTTAGGGAGAGTAGGTTTGTTAGCCTGTGTATACAGTCCTGTTTTGTCTGTTTCAGCGCCTTGTTTGACCAAATACTGTTTTTCATTATCAGGAGCAGAGGTCTGCATATCACGGAGGACATCGAGGGTGATAAGAGAGTGTATTGCCTCTGCTGAGTATGTGTCAGAATTGCCAAAATATCCCGAGGACAGGCTTCCCTGTTGAGGTTATCATCCCCCTTCGTTTCCACTGTGTCACGATCTGGGCTGTCATTGAGGAAAGCATCACAGTCTTCGTCATCATAGAAAAATGTGTTCGCTCCTTTTCCTCCTTTCCCTTTCTTATTCTTGGAGTCTTAGTGTTTGGTTGCATGGCGGACCCACTGCATAGTGGTAGGAACGTCCGCGGTGTCAAATTCAATGAAATGTTTGCGGACCCAGCCTGCAACATCTGGGTGTAAACCATGCATAATAGCGTGTTTGAGTTTTTGTTGGTATGCATCAGTTTTATTTTCACTAAATGCTATGCCACTATTAGCACGGAACACAGGTTCCATTCGAGCCCTAAAATCCTCAGGATCCTCGTTAATTTTCAATGAAGATTGCATAGCTTCCCCTGCTTCCTGTCCATTCAAGCGGTAGGAGTCTATCAGCTCTCTCATACATTTTATCCATTCCTCTGGATCATCCTCTGGTGGAGGAATGCTGGCTACAGCATTCGCGGCCTCCGCGAGGGTCCAAGGACGAAAAACGTACAGGATTGGAGGCTGACCCTCAACCCCCATCTGAGGATTGGCAACTTGGATCTGAGGAAACACTTCTTCGGCTATCATATTTGAAGAGTTTTTCACTAGCGGTTCTTTTTTTTTAAGTCTGATAGTTAGGCTGGGGCTTCCAGCCGGGCTGTTTGAGGGGGTGTATCTGTTGGGTGCTTGGAGGAGGCCTGCTGGTCGCAACCCATAACTAGGGCTCCCCCTGTCGTTCATTTTTTCACTTTCAGGAGTTGGCACCTTTGGGTACAGAGGCGGCCAGTGGGACAAATGGGATGGTTTAGCTGCAGATGCCAATTTTGGCTCTGGAACTGGCTCTGGAATGTTTTGTTGCTCCGGAATGTTTTGTTCGACCGGCGCACTAGCCACTGGCACGTATGGGGGAGGTTCAGGCGCTTGCAGTTTTTTTCATGATTTTTCCCTCGCTTGGTGATGAGACTGGTCTCCAAGCGGGATATTAAATCCTCTATTTCTCTTACTTTTAGGTGGCCTGTAAATCCATACTTCTTTTTCCATTTATCTAGATACTTGACACTTTGAGGATTCCATTGCTTCATATACTTTTTATCACCTGTACTGTCTTCATCTACAGTTTTACGAGAATTCTTCCCACCCATTGTATGCAAAGTTTCGTTTCAGTGATCGTTATTTTTAATGCTTTTCCCTAGTCTGCGTTGTGTTTTTTATGCGTTCTCTTCTACTTCAACAGGCCATAGACGTTCGTTAGCACCGATAAGGTTTCAGTCTATGCTGCTGCTTCAAAGAGAAATACTACTTAAACTGATTTTAATTTTGTTTCTATTTTACTTTACCTAGGAATTTGCAATATCCTGTTTCTAAATGTAGGGTGTTTTTACTCACAAGAGAAGGTGACAAGATTTTTCCTCAGTTCTCCGGTCCCGTCTCCTTAGTTTCAAAGTCCGGATCCCGTCAATCCAACGCTGTTCAGTTGGAGGGGACGTCTCCTTCAGGCCACCTGTTGTGGTCCTGCCCGTCGACGGGCTTCGGTGTGTCGTCCTCCTTCTGGCAGAGCTGGGTATGTTGGGATCCGGGTCACGGCACCAAGAAATGTTAGGTTTAAATCTGTTAAGAAATGAGACACGGACACGGAGATTGTCTTTCTAGGCAAAGGGGAAGAGCAGAAGTCAACACACAAAGTCTGGGCTTCAGAGTTCCAATGAGCTGCTCTCCCCAATAATCTTTTATTCACCTACAATAGGGCGTAAGCGTATATGATTGGCTCTTTGACAGTACATATGAGTCATACAGTTGTTATGCACGATGGAGATGTACACGTACACACTATCGGACCTACGGCCTTCAGCATCTATCCTTCACACAAACATTCTTATGATGTCCACCATCAGTTATTCACACAAGATGCCATTCGAGGCCTTGTGGTCCCGCTGGAGGGTGAGTGTGTTTCTTCGCAGTACTTTTCCAAGAGCTCGGTACACTTCCACAAACATATAAAGGAAGACAAGCAGGTTATATCAATGCAAAGCAAGAAACTGATAATATAAGCATCATTTTTCCAACAGTGAGTTTGTGAGTTGTTTCAGATTTTCCCTCCTTGATATGCAAGTTAATTATTTAAATATGATTTGTGCAGATAATCGTTAGTTACCTGCAGCTGGGAACAAAAACCATTCCTGCAAAGACGAGGGTGATTGACTCTTATGAAATGTCGTCATTATGGAATGGAACGTCAAAGGGGATGAGAATGGTGAGAATAATGGTTGTATTTCAAAGATGTTCACTACAATTACAATCTTGAATCTTAAATTCTCACTTGCAGCTTGACGTGTTGGAGTGGGATGTCTTGATTGGGGCTGTCTGCAAGGAACGTCATTGGACATTAGTCGTAACTTCAGTTTGATGAGTGCAATTTATGCAACTGTATACACAAGTCAATTCTAGTGAATTGAGGTGTCCTATCTGTAAAAGGCCATGTATCCAAAGGAGCGGCGTTGCGTCTTTGTGAACCCATTTGGAGCCATTGCAAATCAAATAATGCAAAAAAATAAAACAGTGCTGGGACAGCGGCATGTTTACCACTGTGTTACATCACCTTTCCTTTTTACACTCAATAACAATTGGGAACTGAGGACATTACTTGTTGAAGTGTTGTAGGTGGAATTCTTTCCCATTCTTGCTTGATATACGACTTCAGTTGCTCAACAGTCTGGGGCCTCCGCTGTCGTATTTTGAGCTTCATAACGCACCACACATTTTCAATGGAAGACAGGTCTGGACTGCAGGCAGGCCAGTCTAGTACCCACACTCTTTTACTACGAAGCCACACTGTTGGAGCAGAATGTGGCTCGGCATTGTCTTGCTGAAATAGGCAGGGACGTCCCTGAAAAAGATGTTGCTTGGATGGCAGCATATGTTGCTCCAAAACCTCTATGTACCTTTCAGCTTTTATGGTGCCTTCACAGATGTGCAAGTTACCAATGCCATGAGCACTAACACACACCCATAACATCACAGATGTTGGCTTTTGAACTTTGCGCTGATAACAATCTGGATGGTTCTTTTCCTTTTTGGCCAGGAGGACATGACGTCCATGATTTCCAAAAACAATTTGAAATGTGGACTTGTCAGACCACAGCACACTTTTCCACTTTGCGTCAGTCCATCCCAGATGAGCTCGGGCCAAGAGAAGCCGGCACCATATCTGGATTTTGTTGATATATGGCATTCTCTTTGCATTGTAGAGTTTCAACTTGCACTTGTAGATGTAGAGACAAACTGTGTCAACTGACAGTGGTTTTCTGAAGTGTTCCTGAGCCCATGTGGTAATATCCTTGACAGAATGATGTCAGGTTTTAATGCAGTGCCGCCTGAGGAATCAAAGGTCACAGGCATTTAATGTTGGTTTCTGGCCTTGATGATATTATGATGAAATCCCTAAATTTCTTGCAACTATACGTTGATAAAACTCAGTTCTAAAACTGTAAGACTATTTGCTCATGCAGTTGTTCACAAAGTGGTGAACCTCGCCCCATGTCAGGCCTGGGCTTGAAAGAGGACTCAGATGCAGAATTAGGGCGATTCAAGCAGGCTTTTATTTTGAAATTCTCACTTGCGCTCTTAAACAAGGTGACAAATCAATGGGCTATGAAACCACAATATCTAATCTACAAGGAGAGACAAAAACAGAACAAAAAAAAAATTGAGGCAAATGACCTCAAAGCAAAACCAAAAAGAAACAAAATCACTCCCCAAGGAGGTAAAGAAAAAGACTATAACTGAACTACACTGGCACACTATGGCTATGAAAAAACTTTAAACAAAAATATCACTCTAACGGAGGATGGCAAAAGGCTATAAACTCAAACTGCTGATTACAAAAACTTAGAAAACAAAAAAGGCTCTCCAACGGAGGCAAACAGATGACTATGAAATTAACTATGCTTCAAGCTCAAAATACTTACAAACAAAAAGTCACTCATTCAAGAGGAATCAAGAAGAATATACATGGCTTGGCTTTGGCAAGGCTGTGAGCAAGGCTTGGGTGAACGACAATCAGGGATCAGGGATGACGTCAGACCGGGGACACATGAGGAAGGGCAAGTGACCTGAAACGAGAGGGGAGTTAGACTTTCAAAATAAAACAGGAAATTCACAAGACAAAAAACCCAGACAAGACAAAACCTCACTGCTGTGTGACACCCCATCATTGCTTGTGAACAACTGAGCCTTTCAGGGATGCTCCTTTTATACCCAATCATGGCACTTACCTGTTTCTAATTAACCTGTTCACCTGTGGAATGTTCCAAACAGGTGTTTTTAAGCATTCCTCAACTTTCCTTTTGTTTTGTGTGCTTTTGTTGCACCTGTCCCAGCTGTTGTGGAACATGTCTAGGGACGGGCATTGGAAATTAGCTAAGGCTATAAATGCTATGATGCTTTCTGTTGGATTGTTGTACAACCCACATGATCTGTATCTGTCCCTATCAAATAAACCATATAAAAAAAAATTAAAAAAAATGTAGCAGGCCTCCAATCCAAAATGAGTGAGTATCTGCACAAAAACAGTAAAGTTTATCAGTTTGAACATTAAACATCTTGTCTTTGTAGTATATTCAATTGAATTTAAGTTGAAAAGGATTTGCAAATCATTGTATTTTGTTTTTATTTACGTTTTACACAATGTCCCAACTTCATTGGAATTGGGGTTTGTAGATAGGAATAAAACTGGAAAGTTTGGTGTATACTACTGAAGTGAAGATTATGAAAAAAAAAACTCATTTTGAGAAAATGACCTTTAAACATATGTATTGTGTAAGAAATATATATATATATATATATATATATATATATATATATATATATATATATATATATATATATATATATATATATATATATATATATATATACACACATATAGGCTCACTGATACTGTTGTCGTTCCGACACATTTAAAGTAAGCCTATAACATTATCTTGCAGACCAGGGGCATCACTAGGTTTTAAGGACAGGGGAGGCTTAGCCCCCAAGAGATGCACAAGATCTGAGTTCCATAAAATTCCAAGACTGTCTGCATCACAAATGACTCTATCCTGTGAAATCCTTTAGACTCACCTTTCCAGTAGAACATGGGTCTCAAACTCATGGCCATTTTTTGTGTCCCCCAACTTGATATGAAAGTTTAATGTTAGTGCGGCCCGAGTGTTTTATGCGAATGGCACTTTGCCACGTTGTGTGTGGAAGGTTCCTTTGGAGGTGAACAAACCTACCAATCACAGTGGGGTATATGGCTCCCGGGGGCGGGCCATCGGCTGAGCTTGATGCAAGCAGAGAAACATTTCACAACTATGGCGCCCCTGTAACATCGCATAGCCGTAATGAAATTACTACTTCTTATTGTGTTTGAAATTAGCATGTTTGACTGGATTTGGATTTGGCGTCATGTATTTTGTTCTTCCATCTGATGAGATGGACTGGTTTGTTTGAGAGTTGACGGCGATATGATAGCCACTATCCATGCGGATGATTTGTTATCAGACGAATCTGCAAATTAGATTAACAACCAACACCAATGTTCCGTTGACGACGTCACCGAGGGGTGAGGGGCCAGCTCCCGCCCGCCGCCCCGCATCGGGGCTGATGGTCGAGGCTAGGCTGGAGCCTCATCAGGGGTCTACCTGCCTCGGTGATATAGTCAACGCAACATTGGTGTTGGCTAGGACGTACAACACCGCTAGCTTAAAGTGCCTGCTGCATCCATGGAATTATTATAGAATATAATAGCCAGTAAATAACGCCTCCATGGCTGCATCCCATGGTTTGTATATAATAAATGCAGTTCCTAGCAAAAGTATTCACCCCCCTTGAACTTTCCCACATTTTGTCACGTTTTAACCACAAATGTAAATGTATTTTATTGGGACTTTATGCGACAGACCAACACAAAGTGGTGCATAATTTTGAAGTGGAAGGCAATTGATACATGGTTTAAATTTTTTTTTTTTACAATGAAAAAAACAGAAAAGTGTGGTGTGCGCATCAGAGACTGAAATATTTGCTCATTCTTCCTTGCAAAATAGCTTAAGCTTAGTCTGATTGGATGGAGAGTGTCTGTGAACAGCAATTTTCAAGTCTTGCCAGAGATTCTCAATTGGATTTAGGACTTTGACTGAGCCATTCTAAAACATGAATATGCTTTGATCTAAACCATTCCATTGTAGCTCTGGCTGTATGTTTAGGCTCGTTGTCCCGCCCCAATCTCAAGTCTTTTGCAGACTCTAACAGGTTTTCTTCCAAGATTGTCCTGTATTTGGCTCCATCCATCTTCCCACCAACTCAGACCAGCTTCCCTGTCCCTGCTGAAGAAAAGCATCCCCACAGCATGATGCTGCCACCACCATGTTTCACGGTGGGGATGGTGTGTTCAGGGTGATGTGCAGTGTTAGTTTTCTGCCACACATAGTTTTGCATTTGGGCCAAAAACATCAATTTTGGTCTCATCTGACCAGAGCACCTTCCTCCACATGTTTGTTGTGCCCCTGACATGGCTTGTGGCAAACTGCATGGCTTTGTTTCAACAATGGCTCTCTTCTTGCCACTCTTCCATAAAGGCCCCATTTGTGGAGTGCATGACTAATAGCTGTCCTGTGGACAGATTCTCCCACCTGAGCTGTGGATCTCTGCAGCTCCTCCAGAGTTATCATGGGCCTCTTGGCTGCTTCTCTGATCAATGCTCTCCTTGCCCGGCCTGTCAGTTTAGGTGGACGGCCATGTCGTGGTAGGTTTGCAGTTGTGCCATACTCTTTCCATTTTCAGGTTGTCATGACTCTGGATTCATGTTCTTTGTGTCGTGTTCTTGTGTCTGGTTTTGTCTTGTGGTTTCTTGTATTTGATTTCCATGTCTTTGTATCATGTCTTGTTGTGTCTTATGTTTTGATTTTCCATGCCCTCATGTGTCCTTTAAGTGTCTCCTATGTTCTTCCCTCTGTCTCCCTCTGTCTGTCAGTGTTCTCATCCATGCCTTCCCCTCGTTATCTCACCTGTTGGTCCACCTCACCTGTGCCTCATCTGTTCATCAGTGTCTGTGTATTTAGTCTCTGTGTTCCCTTCAAACCTTGTCTGGTCATTGTGTTCTGTCTGTATGTATCTGTCTGCCCCCGCTCAGGCTCACGTTCCTGTTCCTGTCATGTCCTTCCAGGCTCCCCATGGTATGTGTTCTTTGGATTTTGATTCTTGCATTTTTGCCTTTTTGATTTGAACTTTGCTTTTGATTTGTACTTTGTCCTTTTTGTTTGCACTTTGTTTGGCTGTCTTGGTTGCTACTTTTGCTTTTGTCCGTTTTGCCTAGTTTTTGGTCTTGCTCCCTTTTGTTCTTGTTCAGCTTTGAAATTAAAGCTCCCCTTTTGTTTCCCCATATCCTTGCCTCCCGTGTGTAACTGCATTTGGGTCCAACTCCTATCTCCAAAGCCTTTTAGTTTTTCCCCCTTTAACCTAAACCTGACACAGGTGATGGATTGAACAGTGCTCTTGGAGAGTTTCAAAGCTTTGGATATTTTTTCATATCCTAATCATGCTTTAAACTTCTCCACAACTTTATCCCTGACCTGTCTGGTGTGTTTCTTGGGCTTCATGATGCTGTTTGTTCACTAATGTTCTCTAGCAAACCTCTGAGGCTTTCACAGAACAGATGTATTTACACTGAGATTAGATTACACACAGGTGGACTCCATTTACTAATTAGGTGACTTCTGAAGGCAACTGGTTGCACTGGATTTTATTTAAGTGTATCAGAGTAAAGGGGGGGTGAATACTTTTGCACACCACACTTTTCAGTTTTTTATTTGTAAAAAAACATTAAAACCATGTATCATTTTCCTTCCACTTCACAATTACGCACCACTTTGTGTTGGAATATCACATAAAATCCCCCCAAAATGCAAGGCACTGTAATGGTGTCCCACTGTACCGGCTTCATGCACTCCACGCTTGCTTGGCAATGATGTGACGTTCATGGACAAATCATTTGAAAAAAAATCTTTTGGGTGAATGGAATGTACTGAATCGTTTGCGGAAAAATATTTGTTCATCAAAACATTTTACTCCATAGTAAATGCCTCACACAATAAACATTACAGACAGATTTCTATATGATATCATTTGTTTCAATGTTTCACGTTATCAAATGTAAACACTATAATATTTGCAAATAACAATGAATAAAACTAAAATAATCATAAATAACAATGAATATCAATACATAATCAAAACACAATAGGCAGTGTATTTATTTCAATGAGAGAATGCACATCATTTTGTATTTTTTTATTGTCCTTTGAACAAATCTTTCTTTTGAACAATCTTATCTTTAAATTGATTCAATGAAAGATTCATGAAAGTTCCATCCATGTTCAGGACAGTTCATGTTCAGAAGAACCCATTCAAGTTAGGGTTAGGGCACACATGGGCATTTTACCCGTGGGCCGTCTCAGTCCGGTCCACAGAGGAGAAAAGGGGAAAAAAAAAAATCCCGCATTATAGAGGTATATGAGTTTGAACTGCTATACCATCTGATTGCAACAGAGGGTGCTATTTTAATTTGGAGTGGGTGAAAATGCCCTTCCTTGACTCTTGCATATACAGTTTGATTATCATCAGGATGAGTGCTGTGAAAAAGAGAAAAGTTGATTCGGAATGTCGTGTTTTTAACACAGAGTGGACTTCTAAATATTTTGTTACTCATGTGGGTTCAAAGGCTGTATGCCTGATATGCCAAAATGCAATTTCTGTTTTCAAAGAATATAATATAAGAGACATTTTTCGACGAAGCATGCCAACTATGCCACCAACCTATCGTCGCGGGAGAGGGAACAAAGGGCCCTGAAATTGTCCTCCGTCAGAATATTTTTGTGAAGCAGACGGCCATACAAGAGACAGTCACAAAAGTAATCTACATGCTGGCTCATAAGATAGCCAAACACAGCAGATCATTCTCAGAGGGTAAGTTTTTGAAAGACTGTATGGTTGAGACTGCTAGCATCCTGTGCCCTGACAATAAAAGTCAGTTTGAAAAAATCAGTCTGTCTCGTTGGACCGTTACCAGGCGTGTGGAAGTGATTGATGAAGACTTGTCTGATAAACTGCTAAAGAGAGCAGCCGACTTCACCTATTTTTCCAATTGCTCTGGATGAGAGCACAGATATCAAAGACACCGCCCAGCTACTTATTTTCATAAGAGGGATCAATGATGAGTTTGAAATCGTGGAGGAATTTCTTGCCATGGAATCGATGAGAGGGACAACGCGGGGGTGTGACCTCTATGAATGCGTGTCAGGATGTTTGGAGAAATTCAACCTGCCATGGACTAAATTACTGAACGTGACCACTGATGGATCTCTCAACCTCACCGGTAAAAACATCGGGCTGTTGCGGAGGATACAGGACCGGGTGAAAGATGACAGTCCCAACTCAGATTTGATTTTCCTACACTGCATCATTCACCAAGAATCCCTGTGTAAATCTGTGTTGCAACTGGATCATGTCACCAAAACTGTGGTAAAACTCGTAAACTTAATCCGGGCCCGAGGACTCAACCACCGCCAGTTTATTCAGCTGCTGGAGGAAAGTGGAGCAGAGCACACGGACGTGCTGTACCACTACAATGTTCGCTGGCTGAGCCTGGGAAAGGTGCTTCATCGTGTGTGGGAGTTGAGAGGAGAGATCATGACGTTTCTGGGAAATGTAGGTAAAGCAGACAAGTGTAGAGTTGCAAGACTTGGATTGGATGTGTGACTTTGCATTTGGGGTGGATGTACTGAGCCATCTAAACGACCTAAACGTGAAGTTACAGGGGAAGAACGCTTTTGTGCATGAGCTGTATTCACATGTGACAGTGTTCAAAGCCAATGTTATGGCAGAGAACAGAGATCAACTCAAACTCGAACAAGTCAGATCAACAGTCAATATTTATTTCTGACACAGTGGAAATCCCAAGGTGCAGGAGGTGAAGAGGTAATGTGCTGGGGGGGTCCCGGGGTCCTGTGTGGAGTGCTGGTGGTGGCAGGGGTGAACTCTTTGTTCGGTGTCTTCTCCCATAATGGCGGCACCGCATGCTCGAGCCAGCGTCCTTCTAGCCTGGCGCTCCCAAGATGGTGGCTGGGTGGCAGTGGCTGACGGTGGCTGAGGCAGGCAAGTAGGCAGTGCCAAGGCTGCCATGATACGAGTCATGACACTACCCCCCCCTCAATGACCGCCTCCAGGAGGTCTACCAGGCTTGTCTGGGTGTTTCTCATAGAACTCGCGAAGGAGAGAAGGGTCCAGGATCAGTCCTCTGGCTAGCCAGCTCCTCTCCTCTGGGCTGTACCCCTCCCAATCCCCCAAGTATTGAAGCCCCTACGCCGGACGTCCATAATCCGCCGGACTGTGAATGCGGGGTGTCCATCAATGAGCTGGGGGGGTGGAGGGGCGACGGAAGGATGGCACAGGTCACTGGTAGCGACTGGCTTCAGCTGGGAGACGTGGAATGTAGGGTTAATCCTGAGGGAGTTTAAGACGGATGGCAGCAGGGTTAATAATACTCTCGATCACAAAAGGGTCGATGAACCGGGGAGACAGTTTTTTAGACTCCACGTTGAGTGGAATGTCCTTGGTGTTTAGCCAAACCTTTTGCCCTGGCATGTATGCTGGGGCAGGGGTCCGCCGCCGGTCCGCCAACCTTTGGTTCTGCTCCCGGGTGCGCAGGAGGGCTGCTCTGGAGTCCTTCCAGATCTTGCGGATCCTGTGCAGGTTATGCTCGACCGAAGGCACGGCGATGTTGATCTCTTGGAGGGAAAGAGAGGGGGTAAATAACCCAGTGACTCTTCGAACGGTGTCACACCTGTAGCAGATGAGGTCAGGGAGTTATGAGAGTATTCGACCCAGGTGAGGTGCGTGCTCCAAGATGCAGGGTTGTGAGCACAAATACATCTCCGAGCGGTTTCCAGGTCTTGGTTGGCCCTTTATGCCTGGCCGTTAGACTGGGGATGATGACCGGAGGACAGACTGACGGTGGCTCCCAACGCCAGGCAAAACTCCTTCCATACTTGGGAGGTGAACTGAGGACCCCTGTCGGAGACGATGTCCAAGGGAATACCATGGGCCCGGAAAACATGGTTGACCAACAGCTCTGCAGTCTCTGCAGCGGAAGGTAACTTCGCAAGAGCCACAAAATGCACAGCTTTAGAAAATCTGTCCACAATCGTGAGTATGGTGTCGTTACCCTCAGAGAGGGGTAATCCGGTCATGAAATCCAGGGCTATGTGAGACCAGGGCCGACCAGGCACTGGGAGCGGGTGAAGAAGACCAGCGGGAGGGCGATGAGTGGTCTTGCCCTGAGCGCAGATGGTGCAGGCTCTCACATATTTACGTGTGTCCGTGGCCATGGATGGCCACCAGAAATGGCGTCGAAGAAAGAGCAGTGTGCGGGACACCCCCGGATGACAGGTGAAACGTGACGTGTGTCCCCATTTCAGAACCTGAGAATGGACAGAAACTGGCACAAACAGACACCCCGGAGGTCCACCCCCAGGGCCTGGGTCATTTTGTAAAGCGGTCTTAACAACGGATTCTATATCCCAGGTCAAAGAACCCACCAGGCAGGCCTTAGGAATGATAGTATCAGAGGATAGGGATCTGTCAGAGTCTGGACAAAACTGCCTGGAGAGGGCGTCCGGTTTAATGTTCTTGCTACCTGGTCTATAGGTGAGATTGAAATTAAACCGTCCAAAAAAGAGAGCCAACCGAGCTTGGCGGGAGTTTAAACGTTTCGCAGTCTGAATGTAAGCCAGGTTCTTATGGTCGGTCCATACCGTGAACAGGGTCTCAGCTCCCTCCAACCAGTGACGTCACTCCTCGAGGGCTAGTTTGACCGCTAGCAGTTCTCTGTTCCCGACGTCATAGTTCCTCTCAGCGGGCGAAAGCTTTCTGGAAAAGAATGCACAGGGGTGAAGTTTGTCGTCTCCTACCGCTCTCTGAGACAGGACAGCTCCTTCACCAAGGTCCGAGGCATCCACCTCCACAATGAACTGACGGCGCGGGTCTGGCTGGACCAATATGGGAGCTGAGGAGAAGCGTCTCTTCAGTTCACAGAACGCCGCCTCAGCTGCAGAGGACCAAACAAACAGAACAGACAGAGATGTTAGTTTAGTTAGAGGAGCAACTACCTGGCTGTAGTTCCTCACAAACTGTCTGTAGAAGTTGGCAAAACCTAGGAACCTCTGAAGCTGCTTTCGTGTGTTGGGCTGAGGCCACTCAGTGACCGCCAGAACCTTGGCAGGATTGGGTCGAACTCTTCCACTCTCCAGGATGTAACCTAGAAAAGTCACTGAGGGAACATGGAACTCGCATTTTTCTTGTTTAACAAACAGTTTATTCTCCCACAACCTCTGGAGGACCTGCCGCACATGCACAATGTGCTCCTCGAGGTTTTTGGAGAAAATCAGGATGTCGTCTAAATACACAAAGACAGAGTGGTTCAGAAAATCTCGCAGGACATCATTAACCAGAGCCTGAAAAACTGCCGGGGCGTTAGTAAGGCCAAAAGGCATCACAAGGTATTTGAAGTGCCCCAGCGGGATGTTAAAGGCAGTTTTCCATTCGTCACCATCTCTATGCGGACCAGGTGGTAGGTGTTGCGCAGGTCCAATTTCGAGAAGATCGTGGCAACATAGAGCGACTCGAAGGCAGAGTTAATGAGAGGGAGAGGATATTTGTTTTTAACGGTTATGTTGATGAGTCCACGAAAGTCAATACAGGCCCTTAAAGTCTTATTTTTCTTTGCCACAAAGAAAAAACCGGCACCTAGTGGAGATGAAGAGGGTCGAATGATACCTGAATCCAAAGACTCTGATGTACCTTTCCATGGCTTCCCGTTCCGGGGCAGAAAGGCTGTAGAGTCGACTGGTGGGGAAAGAGGCTCCCGGCAGCAGGTCAATGGCGCAGTCATAAGGCCTGTGGGGAGGAATAGACAAGGCCCTGTGCTTGCTGAAAACCTCAGCAAGGTCATGGTAAACGGATGGCACAGAGGAGACGTCGGGAGGTTCTGGTAAGGGAACACAGTTCTTTAAGGCACAAGGAGGATGAGCTGACTTGAGGCAGGTAGAGTGGCAAATAGAGCTCCAGCTAATCACCCTTCCTGAAACCCAGTCGATGACGGGGTTGTGTTTCTGCAACCACGGCAAACCGAGCACTAGGAGAGAGTGAGAAGAAGGCATCACATGAAACATTTTTTTCTCTGTGATTGCCGGCCAGGAGAAGAGGCAGCGGAGAAGTGTGTTCTGAAATGACAGTTAATAACTCCCCGTTAAGGGCACTGACCTTGAGCGGAGGGCTAATGAGTTCGGTGCTTATCTGGCAGTTCTTCACAAAGTCCACATCGAGTAGGTTAGAGTCTGAACCAAAATCAATCAGAGCCTCCAATCTATGAGTCTCTCCATTGAAGAAAATACTGGCCTCAATGTTGAGGCGTTTTCGGGGTAAAACAGGGAAAACTGTGCTACTCACCAGAACCCCGTCTGTGACTGGTGAGGCTTCGGGTTTAACCGCAGGGGGCAGGTGGCTAGTTGGTGCCCAGGCTCTCCACAGTAGAGACACAGACCTCCTCGAAATCTTCGGTCCCTCTCGGTGGGTGTGAGCCGGTTCCGGCCCAGCTGCATCGGTTTCTCGGAGCGTGAGGAGGAGAAGGCGGTGCTGGTGTCGGTGGATATTCTTTCAGGGGGTCGGGAAGGGAACCTGGGTGTAGCAGCTTCCCCGAAACCTGCCTGGGGCCCCGATAACCTTTCTCTACGCCGCTCTCTTAATCGGTTGTCAACTTTTATGGCTAACGCTATTGGCCCCTGCAGATCAGCAGTCTCAGCTCTACCAACTAAGCTATCTTTTACCTCCTCATTCAACCCCTTCAAGAAAATGCTTTGCAACGCCTTATCATCCCACCCCAGCTCAGTAGCTAGCGTGCGAAACTCGACTGAGTAATTGGCAGCACTGAGGGACCCTTGATGAAGGTTAAGCAGCCGATTACTAGCGTCGCTGCTAGCTACGGGTGATCAAAGATGGAGGACATCTCCGCAGAGAATTCGGCAAAAGTAGCATTAGCATTCTGTGAGCTGTGCCAGAAGGCAGTACCCCACGACCTAGCCCTCCCCGTTAATAACCCCAACACGTAGGCTATTTTAGCACAATCGTTAATGTAGGTCAGAGGTTGTAGCTCGAATACTAGGGAACATTGAAACAAGAACGATTTACAGTCACCTAATTTGCCCTCGTAGCGCTCGGGTGCGGGGAACGTAAGGCTCACAGGGATGAGGAGGGCCAGACGGAGCTATTGGAGATGGGTCGGAAACCGCTGCTGGGGATGGAGGAATCTGTAGTCGCTGTTCCACTCGAGCTAGCCCCGTCGCCAGGTCCGACAAGGTTTCCATAATCCCACGGAGAGACTGGTCATGCTGTCCCAGTAATGCTCCCTGGTTAGATATAGCGACCTGTGGATCGGGTTCGGAGTTGGCTGGGTTCATGTTAAGGCCAGATCATTCTGTTATGGCAGAGATCAACCCAAACGCACGACTCAAACTCGAACAAGTCAGATCAACAGTCAATATTTATTTGTGACACAGTGGAAATCCCAAGGTGCAGGAGGTGAAGAGGTAACGTGCTGGGGGGGTCCCGGGGTCCCGTGTGGAGGGCTGGTGGTGGCAGGGGTGAACTCTTTGTTCGGGGTCTTCTCCCGTAATGGCGGTGCCGCGTGCTCGTAGCCAGCGTCCTTCTAGCCGGGCGCTCCCAAGATGGTGGCTGGGTGGCAGTGGACAGGCAAGCAGGCAGGCAGGCAGGCTGATGATAACGGTGACTCATCTAGGGCAGAAGAAGCAGCTGATGAGCAAAAAGCTTCACAAGCTTAAGCAAACACAGAGATGAACAATATTACAGGGAGCCAGGATCGAAATTGAGTACCGCTCAGGCTGAGAGTATGATCTGGCGACGAGTGGCTGGAGATCCAGGGACTTTATGGAGAAGGTGATTAGTGGAGGAGTTTCACCTGGTGCTACCTGCCAGAGAGTGAGAGAGAGACCACGCCCATGCACCAGGAACACAGACAGGGAGGGGGAGACAAGAGGAGCAGACAGATACGGGAAACAGACAACAAACAAGAAGGAGCAGAAAGGCTGCCATGATACGAGTCATGACAGCCAAGCTGATCCTGTTTTCTCGACATATGAGCAACAATTGTTTCACACATTTCCCAACGCTGGCTACACTGAATGTGCCACCCCGCCACACTGACAGATAATCCACTACTCTAACACACCTCCACACTGAGTTCAACCGCCGTTTCTCTGACTTTGAGAAGATTGAACCAGAACTGGAGCTGGTGTCCACTCCCTTCTCATTCGACAGCGAGAAAGTGCCCCCAGATGTGCAACTCGAACTGATTGACATCCAGTGCGATCTGACTCTGAAAGAGAAGTTCAGCACGTCCACACTGAACAGCTTCTATGGCTCACTGAATGAAAAGCAGTTCCTGAACCTGCGCAGGCATGCACGGAGGATGCTTGTTTTGTTTGGCTCCACCTATGTCTGGGAACAAACATTTTCTGTGATGAACGGAATGAAGTCACGTTACAGATCATGGCTGACGGATGAACATCTGTCCTCCTGTGTTGTGCATTGCAACATCACAAATGACGCCAGACTTTGATGATCTTGCAAAGGGAGGTGACCGTTTGCATTGTTCCCATTAACTAACAACCCTTACTCTGCGTGTGCACAAAGCTGCAGACATGTACACAGACAGTGGACACATACACGGGTCCATTCAGACTTTTTGGAGCTTCACGAATACAGAGACATTGGCCCTCATTTATCAATCTTGCGTGAAAACGGGCGCAGATCTGAGCGCAGAATTGGTCGTACGACAGGACACACGTGTGATTTATAAAACATTCGTATCCGACCAATCTCAGCGTACGAATGAGCGGGCCTTGATAAATGCGGCGGCTGAATTCGATCGTCATTAACATGTTACGCCCTTAAATATTCCTGATTCGGAGGCCTCGCCCACTGAGGTCGAACATGGAGAGAAGAAACACTGGTAAGAAAAGAAACTTTTCCGACACAGAGATCGGCATCCTGACATCTGAGGTGGAGCAAAATAAAGATGTGCTTTTTGGCAGTCTGAAGAGTGGAATAAAAGGCTCCCATAAAAACGCTGTATGGAAAAAAATAACGGAGGCAGTCAACAGCGTTGCCGTAGAGGAACGGACTCCTGCTGAGGTTTGAATACAATTCTCAATAACTTAACCTATGCCTAATGACTTAAATGAATGTTTTCATCCGCAGCCTAAAAGCCTATGCCTGCTAATCGATCGAAAAATGGTCGGATTTGAAGCTGGCCACCAAAAAAGGTGTTGCTGCGCTTAAGCGCAGCATCAGGCAGACTGGAGGAGGCCAACCAGACTCCAGCCTGACCCTGACGGGGACAGAGGAAAAAATTGCCTCATTGATTGGGTCCGAGTCGATCTCTGGCATAAGTGGTGGAGGTGACACAGACGCACTCGCGTCAGACCCAGAGCAGAATGGTAACTAACAACCCCCTTTTGCGTGCATTGGAAAAATCAAACTCCGACTGTACACCATTTCATACAAATAATTAGGCTTACACATGTTACATGGGTGACATTTTTATTGTCCTTTTAAATGTTTCAGAGCCAGGCACCAGCATGATGTCTGCCAGGTCTCCTCCCCAGAGCGGTCCCACTGCTGCTGAGAGTGAGCACGTGCCCTCTGCCCCCCGTGCTGCGCCAAGACCAAACCTCATCACGGCAGAGGTCCTGGAGAGACAAGTGGAGATATGCAGGTTATTGACCTCAGTTGTTGGTGCACTTGAGGCAATAAATGATACACTAAAAGAAATAAATGAAACTCTAAAAAAGCCGTAATAAAATGTTGAAATGACTAAATGTTCATTGTCTGTGTTTAGTATGCCTTTAGCCAATTTCACCAACAATACTTCACATTACTGATTAAATACTGCAGAGCATTTGCAAGAGTTCAATGTAGGCTATACTTTACGTTTTAAAGGCGGTAAATGAGGTCCTGTCTCCTCCGTATAGCCCCAAGTGGAGGCTGTGCTGGCCACGGCTCCACAGGCATTGGCTCATATGGCTGCACCGGCACATCAAAAGGCACTCCATTCACCAGTGCAATGTTGTGCAAAACTGAACAGGCCAAAATGATATCGCAGACTTTCTCCGGGGTATACAGCAGCGTTCCCCCTGCTGGTCCGAGACAGAGCCACCTGCCCTTAAGCAACCCGAAGCAGCGCTCCACTGTGACCCGTGTGCGTGTATGCGCACTGTTGAACCTGCGCTCCTGCTCTGTAGCGGGGTTTGCCAGCGGGGTTATTAGGTATTCCGTTAGAGGATAACCTTTGTCACCTAGAAGAACCATACCAAAATGTTAATCATCTGATACCTTGTTTGATTTAATGCAATTTATCGAGGGTAGCCACTTACCGAGGAGATGACTTTGGCTCTGCAGTGCGCCTTCCTGCAGCCGCGCGCCAACACAGCTGTTTTGAAATATAAAAGAATCGTGTGTCCCCCCTGGCCACCTGGCCACCACGTTTAAAAGCGATAGCTTGGCATCACAAATCACCTGTACATTTATCGAGTGGTAGTTTTTGCGATTGATGAATGCGTAATCATTCATGGATGGTGCCTTCAGACGCACATGAGTACAATCAATTGCTCCAACCACATTTGGAAACCCAGCAATCTCATAAAATTGCCTTTTAATCACAGATTGCTGGGCATTATTGTATGGGAACCGAATGTACTTTCGGGAGAGGGATTTTATTGCAGCCAACACTGCTGGCATCGTCCTGCTGATGGTTGACTGGGAGACCCCAGCCCTGTCCCCGATCTCCCGCTGAAAGGTCCCGGTGGCCAAAAACCCCAGCGTGGCGAGCACCTGAACTGGAACAGGTAAGGCATTTGACCGCCTGGTTTCCCTCCTCAAACGAGCATCTAAATTGTTGCATAAATCAATAAGCACATGCCTTGGGAGCCGAAAGCGACTTATCAGCCAAGCATCACTCTCCATGAAGAGATCCCTGCGGTCTCTGAAAACGTGCTCACGTCTGACGCGCGTATTGTTCCTCCAAAACAAGCAGGTCTGCCATCGTTAAGATTTGATAACTGTCAAAGCATCTGTTTAAATAGGGGAATGAGTAAACATCTGGCCAACCACAGTGGAACGATGGTTATCTCAACAGGTGCTTTCAATTTTTGTTTCAGTTGTGTCACACCCATCGGAAAAAAACAAAAACAATTACACAATTTTGCCATGAGTTAATTTGCAAACACACATTTCTGCTTGTATTCATGATCATTTTAAATTTTAATGTGTAATAATTAGTTGTCATCTTAGGCTATTAAGCCCATCATATTGTTTAACTTCTCACAAAGCGGTATCAGTAAAAATGTGGGCTTTTTAAAATTTTTTTTTTTTTTTATTCGTTTCAAGAATCCGTTTTGATCTGTTCTTAATATGTGACTGCTTATGCTTAATGACAGCTGAGGTTTGTTAATTATTTTCAGCCAGATTTTGCTGTGCTGCACCGCAAATCCACAGGCTCAAATTTGCGTACACGATCTCAGACCTGACGTGAGATTTGATCGTAGCTCACGCTCACGTCCAAATTGATAAATGCCGAAGTTTGCGTGGAAATGGTCGTACGCACGTTTTTCTGTCGTACGTTCGTTTGATAAATGAGGGCCAATGTGTGCACTATCAATCGGCAGCAAGATAACTGCCAGAGTTGTTAAAACAGTGTGAGTATTAAAAAACACTGTCTATTGTTTTTCTAATGAGCATTTCAATGCAATAATTTAGTTACAACAGCTGGATGCAATGTTTTTCACAAGTCATCATTTCTCACAGTTGTAATTCAAAGGAGTTGTGTGTTTCTCCGTAAATAAAATTATAGAAAAGCCTAATATTTTCTTCATTGAGTGATGCAGGTCCGTTACACAAATAGAACAGTCTCACTGAATCATAGTACTTAATTGAGTAGTTAATTGTAATATTCACGAGTATGATCATGTATTTGTTTAAAAAGGGCTGGTGAATAACACAATCAAACCCACCAAATCTATGTACCGGTAGTTTAAAATAATTCTGCACTAAATATTCCATGTTTAAATTTTATTTCCAATTGTGTGGCCCTTCACTTACTTTAACGGAGTCAGTATGGCCCACTGGTTAGGGGAACTCTGTTAATAATGACATTTGACAATATTGGATTTTTTTTAACAAAGCTTTTTTTGTGGAATACCTGATGCAACCCAGCCTCACCCAGACTCTGCCTCCAGTGGCCCCCAGGTAAATTGAGTTTGAGACCCCTGCAGTAGAGGTCTCTCCCCTCTCACTCCCTGTGCTTCTCTGCCCTGACTCCTACAGGTCAATAGGGGTGGTGGAGTGATAATTATTAGTGTATTATTATTATTATCCACTGATGATAATCATACGTGAATGAGCTCAGCTCCCGTTTCAGGGAGTCACACTCTTTCTGGTGGAGAAGGTGTTGACCATTTTTAAGACATATCACAAGGCAGTCATTAATGCAGACAGTATTGTAACGTTGCTAATGAGGCTCTATGGCCGCATTCTGCCAGTCTTTTCAGAAGCAGGGTGGAGTCAGATTTGCAAGCTTACTTTGATGAGGCAGCTATCAATGGTATATTGTAGGAGGGTGCTTCCTCCTGGAAGTTGTAGATTTTTTAAAGATCAATGACTGTGTAGTGTGTGGAGTTGGAGGGTAAAGAGGCAATAATAGAATTTGTATCTAGGACAATTGAGGCAATTGGTATAATTTGTTATTAACAGCCTGTAAATTTTGAACAAATGCCCATTATCTGGATGGCCTGCTTTTGAAAGGGAGAATAGGAGTGTTACATGGGCAGCGGGTTTCAACCAACACGCCTTGATCTAATAGAGACTGATTCACATCTTCGATGTCACGAATTGCTTTCTGAGGTAAGTGGTTCTGTTTTATCATAGGCCGCTTAGTGTTAGCTTTGAGTGTCACTCTGTGAGCCAGAGCACAATTTACCCACATGATTTCTTTCTGCTCATCCCCTAAAATGGTACTTCAGCAAGGTCTGAAGGGTTTCTGTATCTCCAGCTTCGTATATCTAAGAAAGGATCCCTCATATGGCCACTTGCTCAGCTGTACTCACACAACAGTGAAGTAAAGGGAACACATGTTCCCAGTCTTCTAGTCTCCCAACTATGCTTGCCGTTGTATGAGGCGAAAACATCACACTGAACAGCTTCCACCCTCATCTGCTGAAATCCTGTTCTTTCCATGAATAGCCTAAATTACCTGAGCCTGCCTTGTGTCGTCTAAATCAAAATATCCTCAGAATCATCTGGCCAAAATATGGACCCAGCGGATCCAGCCACCATCTCCCAGACCCTGAACGCCCAAGGTGCTCTCATGGGAAGACACGATTCAATGCTTCAACAAGTCATGGAGATGCTTCCAACTCTAACCTCTAACGTCTCTCAGATGGGCCAACAAATAAACCTGCTTGCCACTCAGCCACATGCGCCTCCCTCAACCACACCTGCTCCTATGAGTAACCCCCCTGTTGCGAGCGCAGCCCTACCCTCTAATTCCACCACCAGAGCACCTTTTGTACCTCCACCTGAGCATAATTCTGGCAACATAGATTCATGTGGTAGCTTTCTTTTGCAATGTTCTCAAGTTTTCGACATATAACCCACCAGTTATGCCACCAATGTCCCGCATAGCGTTCACTATGAATCTTCTGAGAGGTAAGGCAGCTCAATGGGGGACAACGTTATTGTAGGGGGGTTCCGTGGTCCTCCAGTGAGCAAGCAGATTAATCACGCTACATCAGGGCTCACAGACTACCACAGAATATTCCATAGAGTTCCGAATGCTTGCGGCTGAGACAGGCTGGAACAAGACTGCGCTCATAACGACAATGCCATAGAGACAACCAGCTTTGCATCTACTGCGGTCAGTCTGGACTCTTCCTCGCCCTCTGTCCGGCTCTGCCAAAAAGTTTGGCTTGCCAGTGACAGAGGACACATTGGTGAGCCAGACCTCCTCCTGTTGCAGTTTGTCTAGTCCATATAAACTTTCCTGCATCCCTCCAGTGGTCACAGGAGTCCTTACCCATTCATGTTTTTGGAGCAACAACAACTTCATCGACACCTCCCCGGTAGAACAATCTCTCATCCCTGTAGAAATCCTTGACACCCCTGTAAACGCTCTAGACAGGCGAAAGTTGGCTGTAATCACACACTGCACTGTCCCCATCACCCTAATCAACTCTGGTAACCAGCGGGAGTGGTACAGTTGTTCGTCATCCCCTCACCCTGTTCTCCTGTTGTGCTGGGACTTTCCTGGTTACAGCTCCACAACCCCAAAATTAAGTTGGACCTGCGGAACTCATACCACCTTGTCTGCATCATGGAGGGGGATGAATGGAACACGGCATTTAGTTGACGGCATGTCAGCATGTAGTTGTGCTGTCCGGCCCAGCTGCCCCAGCCATATTCCAGGCCCTTATCAGTGACATTCTCAGAGACATGCTTAACCACTTTTTATTTGTTTATTTGGACGACATCTTAAATTTTTTCCAGAACCATGGAGGAGCATGTTGAGCAGTTAAGGGTTAAGTAATCGCACAAGAGAGGTTGCAGCTGGACCCAGCCAAGATCCAAGCTGTGGAGGAGTGGCTTATCTGAGGTTTATTCATGATTTCAGCCTTGTCCTGGCATAAAGGAATAACGATGTGGGAAATTGTGAGCTTTTGGCTGTGGTCTGTGACTTACAAGAGTGGCGACACTTGCAAGAGGGAACCCGGGAGCGTTTTCTCATTTGGACCGACCATAAAAACCTTGCATACCTAAGCTCAGCCAGAAGATTAAACTCCTGCCAAGCCTGATGATCTCTGTTTTTGAGTTGCTTCTCCTACACCCTTTCCTACCATCCCAGTTTGAAGAATGGGAAGCTTGATGCTGTCTCTTGCCTCTACTTCTGCGACACACCCCATCCTGACCCTGAACCCATCATGCCTTTTCCCCGGGTCATAGGAGCCGCTACCTGGGAGGTTTGGACAATTGTGCAGGCAGCGCAGCGTAATCAACCCGAGTATAAAATTTTGATAGTGCTTTTCTGCACCTTAGAATCATCATCAGATGTCATATTGGCCTGTGTTTGTTTCCTCACATTTGTTTTCATTACAAACTTTGCCAGTTCATGCTCCTTCACTTTCTCACTGTCAGCATAGTAGACCACATAGGCTGGGCTACTTTTGTCGTACCCACGGTTCGAATTACACAGTGGCTTTCGGGGGAGCCCTATTTTCCAGTGCGTACCGCTTCTAAACATGTCACACACATACATGGAAATGCGCTGCAACGCGATCAATTGCGGGTAACTGCGAAAAACATTCTACTGTTACTACTATGGACAGTTAATACTGTTAATAGCATTTCAGAGAGGCAGCATTACAACAACAACATTATAAGGCTACTGTTTGAAAATCAAAGAATACATTTATTAATCAGAGCGAAAAAATAAATTAGATTAATAAAAAATCACAAAATCAGCAGGGGGACACAGAGTTGTTCTGCTTCTCATTAAACCCCTTCAAGAATTACATGTGGTAAAACAATAAAGTTGAACATTTGTCAAACATTGTATAGCAAACTTAAGAAACTTTAGAAATATAGAGACTTCTTGTGCGTGTATTATTATTAGTTCCATTGCTGATCAAAATTAAAATGAATAAGTGCAGTGTTACGACCCAGGCTCTTGGGATGCAACACAGGATTCAAACAACAATCAAATGCAGATATATATAACAAAGAAAATCAAAGATGGAGGCTGGTGGCGTTGCAGCAGGCCCAAGCTGCAGTGAGAGAGAGAGAGTGGGTGGAGCTACCCGGAGCTCTTAAAGGCTTTCAAGCAGGTGCCAAAGATCTGGAGGGAATGATGGAGAGGAGTTTCTGGTCACCTGAAAAATACAGAATAGCCTTGGACATAACAGCAGCTTTAACAATTGTATTTGGAAAACACGAACAAGACAGGACACACGCAGAAGCACAATTTCTCACTCAGAACTGAGATTCATTTTACCTCCCAACTCTTAGGGGAAAAAATGTGTCTATGAGAGCTAACCCGCGCATGGTGCTGTGCTGTGCTGGACATTTATGGGTTTTACAGAGCCCTGCTGGTATCAGGTATCAACATTATCATCTGATCTTTGTGAATGTAAACTAATGAGAAAAGTTCTTGAATCAAAATGATCTCACTCAGACATTTGTTTTTACAAGGGAGGACTATAAGCCTATAAAGTCACAGAAGGCAGGAGGGCAACTGTTGGGTGCTGCTACTTTCCTCAGTAGAACACCAGTAAAGCCACAGCAGACCATCCATCTCATTTCATCTTTTATGTTTTCTTCCAGCTGGGTGAAAGTCACATAAAGCACAGCTAATGACAACTCTACACTATGTTAATTAATCACTGTTGTTAGGTTTATATAGCAGTCGGACACCGACTCACGGAGCGGCTCCCGGTCGGTCAGAGCGCAGCTGAGCCCGGCCGTGACCGGCGGACGGCAGCAGCAGTCACACCAATCAATCAATCAACTTTATTTATAAAGCACTTTTCATACATGAGTATGTAGCACAAAGTGCTTTACACAGGAAACATAAAACAATAATAAAGAAAGCCCCTCCCTCCCACCCTCCGTACTATATACATGCACACATACGTACGTACACACACACACACACACACACACACACACACACACTCTTACTACAGGAAATAAGGAGACATGGCAAGGCACTGAGGATTGAGGAAACGCCACCTTTGGGGCCGTCCACACTGGGAGGAGTCACAGGCTGTGCCATGGGGGGCACCAGAGCCCAGGCCCCCCGACCCTGACAGACAACGACTGGCTGGGCCAAAGGGACCCAAGGACAGCACCCCCAGCAGCATCCCAGACACAGCTCCCAGTGTGGAGGACCCCCCTGAGGAAACTCTGGAGTTAACCCTTAAAAACTAAAAACATAAGATAGGATAAAAACCCTGACAAAAGATAATTAAATGAAGGGAACAGTTAAAAGGATAAAATGCATAAGATAATAATAAATAAAATAAAATGGTATCGAAGATAAAAAAACAAAAACAAAACGGGACGCACGTGACCTGCAGACGGGATGGCTGCGTAGCGCGGTTGCTCTTGCCTTTCCCCCCAACTTTTACACATTATCCATCCACCTCGCACTGTTTAACTTGACGGCCCTTTGCACTGAGTCTCAGTATATCTCGTGTATACCATGGCTGAGGGTTTGAGAAGTAAAACCGGGTCTGACCCTCTGAAAGACGACGACACTCTGAAAGACGACAGGAAGCTTGAGTCATTTAAGCTAGCTGTATCATCCATGCTAGCTACCGCGATGAAAGAGCAGCAAACCTTCATTGAGGAACAGTTTGCTAAGTTTGAAGAACGGCTGGACAATATTAAAGCAGAGGTAACGAAGAACTCAGTTGAAATTAAGAAGCTGAAAACCGATCATAAGGGGCTCTCCACTCAGCTGACTAAATCCGAACAGGCTCTCCAAACGACATGCTGTAAACTCGAAGCAAACATCGCGGAGCTAGAGGACAGATCTCGCAGGGATAATGTTCGCATTATCAACCTGCCGGAAAAAGTTGAAAACGGCGACGCAGCGGACTTTGTTTCATCCTCGCTCTCTAAATGGTTCCCCACTCTTGCCGGTGGAAAGATGGAGGTGATGTGGGCGCACCGTATAGGACCAGAGCGTAACACCGGTTCCCGCACCCTGATTTGCAAGATGCTACGTTACACAGACCGGGACCGCATCCTGAGGGCAGCCAGAGGCTCTCGGATTGAGGTCAGTGGCAGAGAGGTTCGCTTCGCCGCGGACTACAGCAACTACACCATTAAACGGCGCCGCTCATTCTCCCAGGCAATGGAGACAGCGAGGAAACTCGGTTTCACTCCATTCCTGATTTACCCGGCTAAACTAAAGCTGTCCCGCGGCTCAGAAGTACACCTTTTCGAGACCCATGCAGAGGCAGAGGACTTTCTTGGTGCTCAGACCCGGCCAGCGGACTAACGTAGGACTCTGATGTCTGGTGTACTGATCCACTAACACGGGATTTCTAAGTAATGTATTATCTCATTCAGCCATAACATACCTCAGGGTAACATTATACTTAAAGTATATATAACTATATGTTACCTGCCAAGTGAGGGATGCTGTTTTTGTTTGTTCATGATAATATTTGCTTTATATGAGTATAATCTCAAGAGGCTCTGTTATAGATAAGCAACTATAGTTATGTAGTAATGTTTCATATTTTTGCTTGGTAAACGATCTCAGATCTATATCTTTGATGGATAATTTTCATTTTGCATTGAGGACTTCTCTTTTATTTATATATATATGTATGTATATATATATATATATATATGACTTTTGACTGTCCATCCAGAATATTGTACGGGGGGTGGGCTTTTGTGATGGTGTGATAGCCAGCTCTCTCAGCTCAAGTGCCCAAATAGTGGGTGTTGTGTGTGTGGCCACTGCCACCTTGTTTTACGTTATGTTAGTTGCGAGTTCGTTTTTTCTCTCTTTTTTCCCCCCTTTTTTCTCTGGCGTCATGGGGTTGTATACTTGGATCTCCACATTTCGGACTAATATGTATGCAGGAACTCAAAGTTTGCCCAGTCCCCTTTGAAATAATGACTATGCTACACATAGCTAGTTGGAATATTAATGGTCTTAATGCCCCCATCAAACGCTCAATGTGTCTTGATTGGCTGAGGAGGCACAAGATAGATGTGGCTTTCATTCAAGAGTCACATTTTAAACACTCTGATAAACATCGCTTGTCAAACCGTTATTACTATACTTCAGCTGCAGCTACTTTCAGCTCTAAAAGCCGCGGGGCTCTGGTGGTGTTGAGACGCAGCCTATCCTTAACAATAATCGGAAGCTATGGAAGTGAAGATAGTCGTATTGCTTACATTAAAACAAGTATATATGGACAGAAAGTTGCATTTCTATGTATATATGCCACTAATCACTTTAGCCCAGAGTTCTTTGGTACAATTAGCAAAACTTTATGTGACCTGCAGGACTTTTCAGTTATTATTGGCGCTGACATGAACGCTGTCCTTGACCCCTTACTCGATAGATCTAGTACACCGTCTCAACATACTCCTCCTTCTACAGCTGCTTTCAAAGGTCTAGTTGACGATTTCAGTCTCACAGACCTATTTAGAGCTGTAAACCCTACTTTAAGACAATATAGTTTTTATTCGTACAGACACAAAACCTATTCAAGGATAGATCATTTGTTGGCTTCGGCAATTTTATACTCTGAAATTCACTCAGCTATGATTTATCCTAACTCTCTATCTGACCATTGTGTTATTACATCACAGCTCACACTTGCCAAGACTCCAACTAAGGCCACAAGATGGCGCTTTAACACCACATTACTGAAAAACAATGACTATTGTGACCATTTCAGAAATACTTTTAAAACATTTATTTCAGAGAATGCTAACTCAGTAGAGGACCCTCGAGTCTTATGGGCCGCAATTAAAGGCTTTGTGAGAAATACAACTATTTTGTTCGCTTCCTACCTTAATCGAACAAGGCTAGGCAAAATTAACTCACTGGAAAATGAATTACGAAGACTCGAACAAACTCAACAGGGGAATGGCGCCACAGAGGACAGCAAAAAGAAAATTGATGCAGTCAGAATGAAGATGAACAACATTTTGAGATTACGGGCTGAATTTCAAATCCATAGAACCAGAAGGAATTATTATTTCAATGGCCCGAGGCCAAGTCACCTGCTCTCTCTTAGTCTGCAAAAATTTGAAAAATACTCCAACATTGCAGCTATCAGCTCAAACCAAAAAGTGCTGACTGCTCCCAAAGACATTAATACTGCTTTCAAAATTTTTTATGCAGAGCTATACAAATCTGAAATAGTATTAGATAAAAACAAATGTGCAACCTATTTGCAAGATTTAGAGCTTCCTTCGCTTACGCAAGAAGATGCAGAACGCCTTGGGGAACCAATAACGCTGACTGAGTTGAGGGGTGCTATAGCTGGAATGAAAACGGGCAGGTCTCCGGGATGGGATGGGATTCCCCCAGAGTTTTATCTCACCTTTTGGGAGGAGTTGGGGCGGTACTTCTTAGCCATGGTTCATAAAGCTGTTGAAGTTGGTGCCTTTTTCAATGATATGAACGCCGCCCTGATAGCTGTATTGCCCAAACCCAATAAGGACGCCTCCAAATGCGGGAATTATAGACCATTGTCTATCCTTAATGCAGAAATAAAGATTTTTGCCCGCATACTGGCCTTCCGATTAGAACCTCATATAACTATGCTAATCAAGAATGACCAGACGGGTTTTGTGAAGTCACGACTTGCTTCTGACAACGTACGGCGTCTGCTTCATGTAATTCATGCTGCCAAAGATATTCCCTCTCCATGTGCAGTATTGAGTCTTGATGCAGAAAAAGCCTTTGATAGGCTAGAATGGGAATATCTGTGGATGGTTCTACAGCGCTTTAATTTGGGTCCAACTTTTATCAATCTTATTAAACTGCTATACAGTAACTCATCGGCAATGATAAACACGAATGGTGTCATATCAGATAAGTTTAATCTATCATGCTCATGCCGGCAGGGTTGCCCGTTAAGCCCTTTTCTTTTTATTTTGTCAATAGAGCCCCTTGCACAGAAAATTCGCCAACACCCAATTATTTCGCCCATCACTTTTAATAACACCACACACTCCATATCGCTGTATGCTGATGACATATTATTATACTGTGATAGAGCAGCCATATCACTGCCGCATATTTTGGATACTTTTGACGAATTTAGCTGGATATAAAATAAATTGGACAAAATCTGCGCTTCTCCCCTTAAACTCTCAACTGAACTTGAGCTCACTACCTCAGCACATCCCAGTGGTCAAACATTTTAAATACTTGGGGGTGGACATTTTTCCTTCATTGTCCATCACTGCCAATAAGAATTTTCAGAGCATATATAATAATATTGAGGCAGATCTTAATAGATGGTCTCACTTGCCAAAATCACTACAAGCTCGTGTGTCAATTGTTAAAATGGATATTCTTCCACGCATAAATTTCTTTTCTTCAATGTTGCCTTTAGCACCTCCATCTGATTACTGGAAAAAAGTCCATTCTTCGGTCTCTAAATTCATATGGGGAGGGAAACGGCCGCGCGTGAAGCTAACTACACTTCAACGACATAAAACACAGGGAGGTCTTTCCGTACCTAATTTTAAATACTATTTTTGGTCATTTGTATTGAGACCACTTACAGATTGGCTTAACCCCAATTCTGATCCCTGTTGGAAACCTATAGAAAAGAACCTAGCATTCCCACACAGATTGGAGGATCTGATTTACTCCGCTGTCCCTTTGAAACGAGCTAAGCTACGGCTTGGTCCCATAATGAGTTTCCTCTTATCAACGTGGGTTATTGCTGAGAAGGAATCTAAAAGTTCATGTAAATGGCACCTGTATAGTCCACTCTTTAACAACTACTCCCTACTCACTGGGGGGGTCCCATTCTCATCCCTGGACTGGAGTTCTAGAGGCATCCATGTCTTAGCTGATGTATGTAACGAAAATGGGCTTCGTGACTTTAATGATTTGAGATTGTCTTATCAATTGCCTGGAATGTCTTCATTTCTGTACTTTCAACTACGATCATCCATGAAAGCATATGGAGTGCCATGGAGCTCTCCTATTACTATCCACCCTTTGCACTCCATTCTGTACAATAGAGGACAAAAAAGAGGTTTGGTCTCTCGAGTATATTCACTTATCCGGGATGCCTCCTATAAGACCCTCCTCTTTTGCATGTATGGTCTAACGATCTGAAGCACTACATCGGAGGTGACTCACTGGACTGGGAAAAGATTTGGTCCTCAATTGCTTTTGCTTCTAAAAACCCAGATCATCAACAGATCCATTTCAACTATATCCACAGAACTTACCTCACTCCAAGAAGAAATTTTCTCATGAAACGTTTAACATCTCCAATCTGCGCCCTGTGCTCAGATGGACTTATAGGCTCATATATGCATATGTACTGGGAGTGCAAAGACGTGAGGCTTTTTTGGGGTGAGATCTGTACTACTCTATCAAATGTACTGGAAGTCATTATACCTTGTTCTCCCACTGTGCTACTCTTGAATGATACCACTCCACTGAAGCTAACTTGTTGGAAAACACGTGTCCTTCTAACGGGCATCACTGCTGCCAAAAAGATGTTGGCTTTACGCTGGAAACCTCCGCATGTAGTTTCTAAGCCCCAATGGTTAAATACATTTATTGACATAATAAATATGGAGTTGTCAGTGGCAAGAATGCACAGTGCTGGAGCTGATACTATCCTAGCATGGCAAACAATGGCAGAAAAGATCAAGGAATTGCTGTAATATCCTTTTTTATTAACTTATTTTGTTGTTAAATTGCGATGTCTCATGTCCTGCTTAAGTGAAATGGAGATCCAGGGGTTTTTGTGTGTTTTTTTTTTTGTTTTTGGTTTTTTGTGGGGTGGGGTGGGGGGGGGGGGGGGGGGGGTTCACCGCCAGACTTTTTCCCCTTTTTTTTTTCTTTTCTCCCCACATGATTGCAGTGTACCTGTACTGTTTCCGGACTGCTATACATGTTTATATTCTAAAGCAATAAAAAGTTGTTCACAAAAAAAAACAAAAAAAACAAAACAAGATAGAAACAACAACATAAAATACGATAGAACCACATAAGAATGGAATAAGAATTTAAAATATTAGTTAAAAGCCTGATTAAAAAGGTGTGTCTTTAACCTTCCCTTAAAAATATCAACAGTCTCTGCAGACCTGAGGTTCTCCGGCAGGCTGTTCCACAAGCGGGGGCCATAGTGGCTAAATGCCGCCTCACCGTGGGTTTTAGTTCTTGGTTTTGGTATGGATAAAAGGCCAGAGCCGGAGGACCTCAGGGTCCGCGAGGGTTGATATGGTAAAAGCAGGTCAGATAAGTAGGAGGGTGCAAGGCAGTTAAGACATTTAAAAACCAGTAAAAGAACCTTAAAATCGATCCTGAAGCGCACAGGGAGCCAATGCAGTGACTCTAAAACTGGTGTAATGTGCTCCCGCCCTCTGGTATCTCTCTGAGATTTAGAGTACTCTTTTTGGGAAGACCAGAGAGCAGGGCATTACAATAATCTAAGCGACAGGAAATAAAAGCATGCATTAGCACCTCCGTACTGGCCTGGGAGAGAAACGGGCGGACTCTGGCTATGTTCTTAAGATGATAAAAACCTATTTTTGTCATATTTCTGATATGTGGAATAAAATTCAGCTCAGAATCAAAAATCACGCCCAGATTTTTTACTGATTGTGTTGGTTTAAGATGTTGTAGTTTTGGAAAAAGTTTCTCTCTCTGGCCTTCAGGACCTATAACTAAAACCTCAGTTTTGTCCTGGTTGAGCTGTAGGAAATTCACTGCCATCCATGGCTTGATGTCTACAATGCAGTTAAGAAGGGCATCAATTTGATCTGTTTCATCAGGAGACACGGCAATGTACAGTTGTGTATCATCAGCGTAACTATGGAAGCTGATGCCGTGTCTCCTGATGACATCCCCAAGAGGAAGCATGTAAAGATTAAAAAGAAGTGGACCTAAAATTGACCCTTGGGGAACCCCACATCCAATTTTATGGGTTCCTGAGGAGCATGTATCCATACTTACATAAAAGCATCGATCTGTGAGATAAGAACAAAACCAGTTGAGGACAGTACCAGAGAGGCCGACCAGATGGCTGAGTCTGTTTAATAAAATGTGATGGTCTACTGTATCAAAAGCAGCGCTTAGATCCAGTAGAACCAACACTGTGAGCTTTTTGTTATCTAAATTCCATCTGATGTCATTTAAAATCTTTAAAAGTGCTGTCTCGGTACTGTGGTTTCTCCTAAAACCAGACTGATGTTTCTCTAAGATGTTATTTCTGTTTAAAAAGTCATTAACTTGGTTAAAAACCAGTTTTTCTAAAATTTTACTTAAAAATGGTAAGTTGGATACAGGTCGGTAGTTGTCAAAAACGTTGGGGTCTAAGTTGCTCTTCTTAAGAAGGGGCTTCACCACTGCCGTTTTGAAGGCGGTGGGAAAGACACCCGTCTGAAGAGAGCAGTTCATGATGTTTAAAAACTGTTCCTCAAAGAATCCATAAAATGATTTTAAGAGTGATGTGGGAATTGGGTCTAAAGGGCAGGTTGTTGGGTTTACTTGGGAGAATACTCGACCAAGTGTCCTTGCATCAACCAGGGCAAAACTCTCCAGTGTTTCCTCAGGCAAGGACAACAGTTCAGATGCGTTAACAGATAAAACTTGATGGGATAAGAGGCAGGATCTGATGTCCTTGATTTTGGTTCTGAAGTGGTCTGCAAAGTTCTCGCAAAGATCGTCTGTGGGTGTCTTAAAAACTTTATTAGAGTTAGAACCCGTTAAAATATTAAAAGTGGAGAAGAGGAGTCGGGGGTTATTTTTATGGTTGGTGATGAGTTGTGAGAAATGGGAAATTCGTGCCTTTCTGACTGCATTATTGTAGCTTTTGAGTTGTTGACGTAAAATCTCGTAATGAACTGTCAGTTTATTTTTCCTCCATCTTCTCTCTGCACTCCTGCATTTTCTTTTCAGTTCATTGATTTCATTGTTTTTTCTCCACGGGGGTGTAGGTTTTCTTTTTATTGTTTTTGTTAAAAGTGGAGCTACTGAGTCAAGAGTTGACTTCAGTCTACTGTTAAAATTATCAACAATAAAATTACAAGGTGCAGGTAAAATTTCAGCAGGAGTGCTCTGTAAAATCCCCATGAAATTTGCAGCCACTTCAGAAGTTATATAGCGCCTCCTCACTGTTCTCACCAGGGGACTCCCCTTGGTTAAAACTGGTGATGTTAAAAAATACACAGTAGTGGTCAGACACAGCCAGGTTGGCAACAGAGGACACACCGATGGACAGGCCATGGGTTATGACCAGGTCCGGGTGTGTCCTCTGTTGTGAGTCGGCTGCATGACGTGCTGCTTAAAATCAAGACAAATCAAAAGATTTAAAAACTCTCTGGAAATCGGGTCCGAGGTAACATCAATGTGTAGATTAAAATCACCAGTTATTAAAATCCTGCTATAAGAGGTGTGGATAATTGATAACAGTTCAGAAAATTCACTGATAAAGGAAGTAGAGTGATGGGGTGGTCTATATACATTGATGCAGAGAATCGGAGGGCTGCTAAAAGTAAAAGCATGGTGCTCAAATGACATGTAACTGTTAAAAAACACTCCATTTGAGGTTAGGGAGTTGTGGGTAATGGATGCCGTCCCACCCCCTCGTCTACCCTCTCTAGTTGAAAATAAAAAATTAAAATTTGGCGGGGAAGCCTCAGTGAGAACAGCGGGTGCGTCAGCGCCAAGCCATGTCTCAGTTAAAAGAAGACAGTCTAACTTATTATCTAAAATCACATCATTCATTAAAAAAGTTCTATATAAAAGAGAGCGAACATTAAAAAGTGCCATGTTGATGGTGACAGGTGGCTTGTTGACTGGGGATTGTTCTGGGAGCGGTCTGAGGTTATTAACGTTCACAGAATGGGTGTGGCGGTGTCTGATGTGCTGATGGAGTGTAATGATTACGGGGATGGGTGAAATGTTGGTGAGACTATGAGGTCCAAGTCCGGTGTTGTGGATAAGGTGGTCAGAGGTGGAACTGAATGAATAGGAGCAAGGACCTGGGGGACATCAATCAGTGTTGTGCAGAGCAGCTGGTGTGAGTTTGAGAACGTTAGCATGCTGTACGCCGTGTGTCAGGTTGGCTGACAGCATGCGGGTACCTGCTCTGTTCAGGTGAAGCCTGTCTGGCCCAAAAAGATGTCGCCTCTCCCAGAAGGCATCAAAGTTATTAACGAAGCCAACGTGGTGTGAGTTGCAGGCAGAGGAGAGCCAGGTGTTGAGGCTGAGCAGCCTGCTGAAGCTGCCTATCCCTCTGCCGCAGGTGGGGGTGGGGCCGGAGATAAAAACAGCCACCTGGGACTGTGAGACGATGTTAAAAAGGTGGGAGAAGTCTCGCTTTAAAAGTTCGGACTGTTGCTTGGCGATGTCATTTGCACCTGCGTGGATGATAATCCTTTTTGTCTGCAGATGCGAGCTCAGGATGTCGGTTATTTTCCCCGTTATGTCCAAAACGGTGGCTCCGGGAAACGACATGGTGAACGCCCCCTTCATGCGGACGTGCCTCACAATTGAGTCCCCGATGAACAGGGTTGTGGGAGCGTCCTCTCGGTCTTCAGGGGAGTAAGCCGGCTCAGCCACCCTGCCACCCACACCAGGGCCCCGGGTGTGATCCCTCGCCTGGTGGTGAGAACGGGAGGAGTGCCAGCGCACCGCGTCCCTGACGAGCCGCTTGCGCTGGGATAAAGAATGGGATGGCGGAGGCGGACTGCCCCGTGTTGGACATCCACCTGCTGGAGGACAGCTAGCCGTGAGTGGAGGGAAGGCTGTGGTGTCCGTTAACGGGGGCATGGTGTCTGTGGCCACAGGAACAGGTGGTTTTTCCTGGTGCGGGTCCCGAGCCGCCGGCTTCTCACTCACGGACAGAGCCATGTACTTGTTGGAGAGCTGTAGGCTCAGGGTAGAAGGAGCCCCGCCATGAATCTCGCTCGGAGCCCGACCACTTCGGTCCAGGGGGTCCCCCTATTTGGAGTGGAGCAAGCGGGCCGCTGACCGGAGGAGGACGGCTCCCAGAGAACTGTGTGCCCGAGTGCAGAGGTGGTGTTCAGTGGTGCTAACTCACCGGCCTGTGAAGTCTCCAGCCAGCTGGTCAACGCCGGGAAACAGGACCTGAGGGTGGTCAGCAGGGAATCCTTCTTCTGCAGCTCGTTCGACATCCGTTCAATGTCCACGAGAAGGTCAGCAATCTTTTTGAATGCCTTGTTCAGCGTTTGTTCCATCTCTCCAGGTGAGTCGGCAACGTCCAGTGTTGACATGGCGGCTCACCGGGCCTTTCTTTAAAAACTTAAAATCTAAAAATCCGATGACTAAAAAATAAATAAATAAAAAACTTTAAAAACCACCAATGTTGTCCTGCTGTGCTCCGATAACACAGACAACAACTGGATCATGCACAACAGTAATTTACTACCAGTCAGTGAGGAGGAGCAACGTTAGCTAGCTAGGAGCGACCACAATGTCTGATGTCTGCTGCCGTCAACCGCTCTGTCTGCTGCCGTCAACTGCTGTCGAGACCGAAGACCGATACGGTAGCGGTGGAGGGTTTTAGCATGCGGCAGTGGCGCACAGGAGCACATGGTTTTAAACTATGACAGGACAAGTTAAAATCAAATAAAACAGGCATGTGGTCAGAGAACACTGCGTCACATACCTGAACATTTGAAATAGGTAAATTGTGTGATAAAACAAGATCTAACGTGTGTCCATGTTCTTGTGTGGGTCCAGAAACATATTGTACAAGGTTAAAAGCATCAGCCAAGTCTAAAAAGTCTTTAGCCAATAGCTTAGAAGGGCAGCCGACATGCACGTTAAAATCACCAACACATAAAATCTTGTCATAGTTAGTCATAACACCAGCCAAAAATTCAGAGAAGTCTTTTATGAAGTCTCTGTTATATTTAGGTGGCCGGTAAAAAAACGCACATAGTACTGGGTCCGGCCGACCCAGTTCAAACAAGCTCACTTCAAAGGAGGAAAACGACATAAGCGGTAAAGGCTTGCAATAGAGGCAGTTTTTAAGAACAGTTGCTATTCCTCCTCCACGACCAGATGTCCTTACTGAATTAATAAAAGTACAATCAGGAGGCAGAAGCTCTGTCAAGGCAGCTGACTCACCCACATTTATCCAGGTCTCAGTCAAAAAAAGTACATCCAAAGCGTGTGAGGTGAAGAAGTCTTGGAGAATGAAGGTCTTGTTCATCACCGATCTTGCGTTTACCAGCGCACATCTAGTCGAAGCCGGGGGAGCCGCCGGGATATCGGCTGCGTGAGCTGTCCGGCTTAGCGGCTTGAGGTTGCGCTGGTTCACTCCACCAGGGCGCCGGAGGCGAGGTAGGCGAGGGCGCACGTCATGAAGCTCCTCATACGTGCCAACAACAGGTACCAGCCAGGTGCTGACCTGAATGAGGGCGCGGCGGGAGACAAACCGGCGAAAACAGGCTCCATGTTCCTATAAATAGCTCCAGGGAAACCGAGCCGTCCTGGACGAGGAGGCCAGCCAGGCTTTAATCCTGACTAGCCGGCCACTACGCGTTCCTCTGCGTCTACGCCTCTGGGGAAGTTGAGCTCCGGCACTGAGCTCCTAAATAACTCCTGGTGATCATATACCAGCAAAGAGTTAATGGTCCTCGGGACATACGCCAATAACAGAACAAACACAAAAATGGTCAGCGTTAGACGGCCTGCCAGACACACTGGCGCCATCTTGAATGCTTCAGCATTCAAGAACATTGATTTTGAACTTCTTAACTATTGTGCACAAAAGAGTTACTCTACTAAAACAGCATCGGTGCCCTACAAAAGCATTTCCAGAGGTATTTCCATGTGCAGGATGCTGAAAAATATGACAGGATCAGAGACCCCTTCAGTGCAAGAGCAGCTGCTGACTTTAGCACTACAGAAGAGGAACAGTTCATTGATGTCACATCTGATCCAACAATGAGGCTGCAGTTTAAGCTCAAGACATTGGCTGCATTTTGGATTGGAGTGGCAAATTGTGTGAGATACGGTATTCTGCAGTTGCCTCAATCAAGATAAAATACAGGTCAAAGCTGGACATTCAAAATGAGATAAGAGTGAGAGTCTCATGGCTCTAGCCCAGATTTAAGAAGATCTGCAGCAAAAAGCATGCTTACATCAGCCACTGAAAAGAAATACACTGAAAAGAAGAATAATTCTTGCATTGACATTCTTGCTTGACATTTTTTTTAGTGTTGGTATGAAAATTAAGGGTAAAGTAGACAAAAAAACCCACACTGTGAAAGTACACACAAACAAGGAACAGGGAACATGATGTAAGGGCCAAAGCAGCTCTAGAGCTAGTACACACAGATCTAGCAGGACCAATAGACCCACAATCTAGAAATGGATACAAGGTTGCATTATCATTACTGATGATTATTCAAGTGCAGTGTTTGTGTACTTTATAAGAATAATAGTGACACATTGCAGGCAACAGAGAAGGTTCTTGCTGATGTAGCCCCATACGGGAAGATCAAAAGTATAGGCTGGTAGGTCTAATAATGATAAGGAATTCACAGGAAGAAATTCTGGCCAACTCTATCTGACATGGCTAGATGTACGCTTATCGAGAGCCAGCTGCCAAAAGAGTTTTGGACCTTTAGAAACAGATGCTATTACAATCACACAAAGCAAATACCTTACTTTTTGTTGACAGGGAGGCGACCTAACCTTTCAAGGATACAACAGTTTGAATCAGTCAGTTATGCTTATAAACAGGACAAGAGAAAACTAGACTCAAGGTGTGAGAAGGGAATCTTTGTTGGGTACGACCATGGTTCGAATTATGTGGGAGCTAAAGGGAGCTCAGCTCCCATGAAAAGTACCTGAAATCCCCTGAAAGCCTACTTAGAGACATTTAGGGGAGCTCTAAAACACTGTTCCTTTTTGTGTCACATATAGATTTTGATTTTCTGTATATGAGGTTTCCTGAAATAAATAATAATAGTTAAACCCATTGTTTTAAATGGACGAACATGTACCAAAAGCGTTATGACGCAGAGATAAAAGCAGGTTAAAACCGTTAAAGTCCAGCGGGGAGGATTGGAGCCTCCGCCTCAGCTCCGCCGCTCCTCAGCTGTTGATCCTTGGTGTTGATCCTATGACTAACTATGACAAGATTTTATGTGTTGGTGATTTTAACGTGCATGTCGGCTGCCCTTCTAAGCTATTGGCTAAAGACTTTTTAGACTTGGCTGATGCTTTTGTCCACAATAATTAAGAAGTTCAAAATCAATGTTCTTGAATGCTGAAGCATTCAAGATGGCGCCAGTGTGTCTGGCAGGCCGTCTAACGCTGACCATTTTTGTGTTTGTTCTGTTATTGGCGTATGTCCCGAGGACCATTAACTCTTTGCTGGTATATGATCACCAGGAGTTATTTAGGAGCTCAGTGCCGGAGCTCAACTTCCCCGGAGGCGTAGACGCAGAGGAATGCGTAGTGGCCGGCTAGTCAGGATTAAAGCCTGGCTGGCCTCCTTGTCCAGGACAGCTCGGTTTCCCTGGAGCTATTTACAGGAACATGGAGCCTGTTTTCGCCGGTTTGTCTCCCGCCGCGCCCTCATTCAGGTCAGCACCTGGCTCCCCCGGCTTCGACTAGATGTGCGCTGGTAAACGCAAGATCGGTGATGAACAAGACCTTCATTCTCCAAGACTTCTTTACCTCACACGCTTTGGATGTACTTTTTTTGACTGAGACCTGGATAAATGTGGGTGAGTCAGCTGCCTTCACAGAGCTTCTGCCTCCTGATTGTACTTTTATTAATTCAGTAAGGACATCTGGTCGTGGAGGAGGAATAGCAACTGTTCTTAAAAACTGCCTCTATTGCAAGCCTTTACCGCTTATGTCGTTTTCCTCCTTTGAAGTGAGCCTGTTTGAACTGGGTCGGCCGGACCCAGTACTATGTGCGTTTTTTTACCGGCCACCTAAATATAACAGAGACTTCAAAAAAGACTTCTCTGAATTTTTGGCTGGTGTTATGACTAACTATGACAAGATTTTATGTGTTGGTGATTTTAACGTGCATGTCGGCTGCCCTTCTAAGCTATTGGCTAAAGACTTTTTAGACTTGGCTGATGCTTTTAACCTTGTACAATATGTTTCTGGACCCACACAAGAACATGGACACACGTTAGATCTTGTTTTATCACACAATTTACCTATTTCAAATGTTCAGGTATGTGACGCAGTGTTCTCTGACCACATGCCTGTTTTATTTGATTTTAACTTGCCCTGTCATAGTTTAAAACCATGTGCTCCTGTGTGCCACTGCCGCATGCTAAAACCCTCCACCGCTACTCAGTTTTCTTCTGCGTTTTTTGCTGAAAATCAGCTCGACACAAGACCCTCTGCCCTCCTTGACACTGAGCAACTGACTTCAACCTTTCTAGGTAGATAAGGTAGAGGTAGATAAGCTTCATGTGTCCTATGATATTCTTAAAGAAAGCTGGAGAAAATATCAAAAAACTGTCAAAGCAGAAAAAACACTCTATTTCTCTGACATAATTACCCAAAATCTTAATAAACCACGTGTCCTTTTTAAAACTATTGATTCAATTTTAAATGCCCCCCAATCCACCGGTCTGGAAGCTTCTCCCCAAGTCTGTGAAGATTTTCTCTGCTATTTTATTGATAAGGTTGCAACCATCAGAACTCATATTTCACCCCCCTTCTTTTGACCCTTCCATACCTGTCACTTGCTCAACTGTCTTAAACCGGTTTGAGCCTGTGTCGCTTTCAACTCTCACAAAAATTGTCACTCAACTTAAACCCTCCTCCTGTCCCACAGACATTGTTCCTCCTCGCCTCCAAGAGGTCTGGGACACTATTGGACTTAACGTCCAAAAAATCATAAATAGCAGTCCTGCTTCAGGTGTGGTCCCAGCATATTTTAAAGAAGCAGCTGTGGAACCCCTGTTAAAGAAACCAAATCTAGACATTTCGGTCCTTTCCAATTATAGGCCCATCTCAAAGCTTCCATTTATCTCTAAAATCTGAGAGAAAACGGTACTTGTACAACTGCAGTCCTTTTTAGAAGTACATGGCATTCTTGAGATTTTTCAGTCTGGTTTTAAAGCCTTACATAGCACTGAGTCTGCACTTTTAAAGGTTTTTAATGATCTTTTATTAACTACTGACTCCGCTGATTCTGCCATTCTTGTGCTTTTAGACCTTACTGCGGCTTTTGACACAGTTGACCACACAATTCTCATTTCCCGTCTCACTGTGTGGGTATCAGGGATGCTGCCTTGGAGTGGTTCCGATCATATCTGTCTGAGAGATGCTTTTCAGTCAGGCTTGGTGACTCTGCATTGTCTTCTGCCCCCCCTTCTGCCCCCCTCTTGCAGAGTTCCCCAAGGCTCTATTCTTGGGCCCATCCTCTTCTCTTTATACATGCTCCCCCTTGGTTTAATTTTTAAAAAACATGGCATCTCCTACCATTTTTATGCGGATGACTCCCAAATCTACCTGCGGCTTAAGAGAAACGATAAGAGCTCCCTGATACCCTTACTAGAGTGCCTTAAAGACATTAAGGCATGGATGGCTTTTAATTTTTTTAACTTAAATGAAGAAAAAACTGAGGTCATGGTGTTTGGCCCCAGTCGAGCCCGTGGTGTCTCTTCTATAGACCTGGGCTCTCTGCAGCCATATGTAAAACCCATAGTCACAAAACTTAAAAATGGACAGTGATTTTAAACTTGATAAACAGATAAACTCAATAATAGTTGGGGGCCTTAAGCACATAAATAGGTCATTTCACACAAATTCATCTAAAAGCGCCAAATTTGGCACAGATGTAGCTCAGGTCATACTGAAATAATTTAGCTAGGGTGCCGGAGCTAGCAACCCTCGGGGCCAAGATGGCGGCCAAATCCAGCCGCTGTCCGAAAAGGGTTCCGACTATAACTTTTGAACCACATGAGCTACAAATACAAACTTGATGTCTTTTTCAGCTTAATTGATCATGGGAAACACATAGGAATGTTAATATTTATGACCAGGTGCATCTGGACCCCTTAATCCTCCAATTCCAATATGGCCGCTGTCCAAAAAAGCAGTTTTGACTGTAGTATGGGCCTTACACCCCATTGTTCGCACCAATTTATCTACAAGCACCAAATTTGGCACGGATGCTGCTGAGGGCATACTGAAATCATTTAGCCAGGGCGCCCGAGCCAGTGGTCCCTGAAACCAAGTTGGGGGCCAAATCCAATATGGCCGCCACCTGAAAGGGATTCAGCCATAGCTTTTGAGTGAGATGAGATACAAATACAAACTTGATGTCTATTTTACCTTTTTTGACCATAGGAAACCCATTGGAATACTTACATTTATGATTGGGTATATCAGGACCCCCCAAATTCCCTAAATTCAATATGGCAACTGTCCGAAAAAGGGTTTTAGCTACAAATTTTTAACCAAATGCGCTACAAATGAGGATGTGGTGTCTATTTTATGTTTATTGACCACAGGAAGTCCATTGGCATATTTATATTCATGCTTGTGTAAGTCTGGAACCTGTATTCTTTTCAAGACTGTGGTTGAAAGTCCTTTTTTTACCACAACTTTGAAGGTTATTCTCAATGTTGATTCATTTCCTCATAAAAGTGAAATGCTTTCAGTGTACCACAGGTGAATACATTTCAAAGTGTAATCATATAAGAAAGAATAAGACACAATTATTATTGTAAGGCAATATTTTTTTTTATTTTTATTTTTTTGTGGCATAGACACCTTTATTAGCAGTAGACAAAGAGGAAACATGGGAGAAGGAGGGGGAGGTGACATGCAGCAAAGGACCTCCGGCCGGAATCGAACCGGGGTCGGCTGCGTTTTATGGCATGCGCTCTAACCACTCGACCACCTGCGCGCCAAGGCAATATTTATATTATGTCAAATTGTTAGAAGAATAATATGGTCAGTTTGTCCAAAACTCTTAAAGGCTTGCTTAACATAATAAAAAACAGCAATAACATAAGACAACAGTGAATTCTTATGGTTGAATTCTCATCAAGAGCTGTGGTTCCAGCCGTGTAGATGAAACTAGACATCACCTTTTCTAGAATGGTACCAAGTCTCTTGAGAACCTGTCTCCCACCCACGCTGCACTGATTCAGCACATTAATAGAGCACTGCTGCAGGCCAGCTTCTACTGGAATCAGGTAACCGCTGTCCAGCAAGATATCCCAGAGTTCGATGCATGGGGATGGTATCGGGACTCTACGAGCAAGACTTCGGATCCTTACTGGACTAATCTCAGAGACATTAGTAAACCACTGTGGCTGCAAGAAAGCATGTAGAGGGCACTGCAAGTGCTGTAAAGCCAGAGTTCGTTGCACCTCTACATGTGAATGTGAGGGTGCTTGTACAAACAATGATGGTGGAGACGATGAGTGATCCGGTGATTGTGAGTGATAATGATAATTCATTTGAGAGAGACCATGAGAATAAGAATTCATGAGAGAGACCGTGAGAATTCAACTGTTGCTTTTTTATGTTGTTGCTGTTTTTTTGTTATGCTAAGCTAACTTCTAAGCGTTTTGGACAAATTGACTATATTATTCTTTTAACAATTTGACATAATATAAATATTGCCTTGCAATAATAATTGTTTCTTATTCTTTCTTATATGATTACACTTTAAAATGTATTCACCTGTGGTACACTGAAAGCATTTCAATTTAAGGAAATGAATCAACATTCAAAAAATCTTTATTTGTATGGCGCTTTTCATACAAAAAAGTAGTGCAAGGTGCCTTACAGAGATTAAAAACAACAACAGAAAAAAAGAAACAGCAAATAAAATCAATAGAAGAAAATCAAAACCCTACCCTCCCACCCCCACAGACATGCACAGGGACATACACGAATACATACACACTCATACACACACTCACACACACTCACGCCCACACATACTCTAGCTGTCACTAAAGAGACATGGCTGGGCAGCGAGACCTGAGGCGCGGAGGAAGCTACCTTTGGGGGGCCAACCACACTGAGAGAGATCTTGGTCCAAGGCTGCAGGGAGCGTCGCCACAGAGACCACCCCAACCTGGGCAGACAGGAGCCACCCGGGCCGAAACCGTCCATGGGACAGCACTCCCAGCGGCGGACCAGAGACAACTCCCAGTCTGGCAGGCCCCCATGAGAAAACACTGCAGATTAAAAACTGACAGACTAAAACAGTAAAATAAAGCAAAAAGCATAGAGGCTAAAAACATGAGGGACTAAAACATAAAAGCATAGCTAGGCTAAAAAACATGGGGAACTAAAACACAAAAGCATAAAGGCTAAAAACACGAGAGACTAAAACATAAAAGCATAGAGGCTAAAAATGTGAGATTAAAACAGTAAAAAAGGATAAAGGATACAAGTGCTCTGATTAGCACAGCATAAAAGGAATTTAAAAGAATTTAAAAATCAATTAAAAGATTTATTGAAAAGGTGGGTCTTGAGCCTCTTTTTACAAACGTCAACAGTCTCCGCGACTCTGACGTTCTCCGGCAGGCTGTTCCACAGTTGGGGGCAATATCAACTGAAAGCCGCCTCCTCATGCTTTTTTGAACTAACCTGTGGCATGGTTAAAAGGCCAGTGCCGGAGGACCTCAGGGTCCACCGGGGCTGGAGTAAAAGGAGGTCAGATAAGTAAGAAGGCCCAAGACCATTAAGACACTTAAAAACTAGTAAAAGAACCTTAAAATCAATCCTGAAACGCACGGGGAACAAATGCATGCTCTTTTTGGGAAGGCCAGAGAGCAGGGCATTACAGTAATCTAAGCGACAAGAGATAAAAGCATGCACCTCCGTGCTGGCCTGAGAGAGAAACGGGCGGACTCTGGCTATATTCTTAAGATGGTAAAAACCTATTTTTGTTATATTTTTGATGTGTGGAATAAAACTGAGCTCAGAGTCAAAAATCACACCCAGATTTTTTACAGATTGTGATGGCTTTTAAATCCTATAACTTTGGTAAAAGTTTCTCTTTCTGGCCTTAAGGACCAATGACTAAAACTTCTGTTTTGTCCTGGTTGAGCTGTAGGAAATTTGCTGCCATCCATGTCTTGATATCTAAAATGCAGTTAAAAAGGACATCAATAGGCCCTGTGTCATCAGGAGACACGGCGATGTACAGTTGCGTATCGTCAGCATAACAATGAAAGCTGATGTCGTGCCTCCAGTAGACGTCCCCAAGTAAAGATTAAAAAGAGCTGGACTTAAAATTGACCCTTGGGGAACCCCACACTTAATTTTGTGGGTTTCTGAGGAACATGTATCCATACTTACAAAGAAGTGTCGATCTGTGAGGTAAGAGACGAACCAGTTAAGAACAGTACCAGAGAGGCCTACCAGGTTCTTCAGTCTATTTAATAAAATGTGATGTTCTACTGTATCGAAGGCGGCGGTTAGATCCAGTAGTACCAAGACTGTGAGTTTATGGTTATCTAAGTTTTAAAGGTGAGGACACCCGTCTGAAGAGAGCAATTCACCATGTATAACAGCTGATCCTTAAAGAATCAACAAAGTGTTTTAAAAAACGGTGTGGGAATTGGGTCTAATAGGCAGGTTGTGGGCTTTACTTGGGAGAAGACTCAACCAAGTGTCCTCGTATCAACCAGGGCAAAACTCTCCAATGTTTCCTCGGGTAAAATCAATGATCAAGGTGTGTCGACATTTAAAATCTGGTGAGGTAAAAGACTTGATCGGATGTCATTGATTTTACTTCTGAAGTGGTCTGCAAAGTCCTCGCAAAGGGCGTCATATGGTGTTTTGGAGGATCTATTAAAATTGAGAATAACCTTCAAAGTTGTGTTAAAAAAAAGGATTTTCAACCACAGTCTTGAAAAGAATACAGGTTCCAGACTTACACAAGCATACATATAAATATGCTAATGGTCTTCCTGTGGTCAATAAACATAAAATAGACACCACATCCTCATTTGTAGCGCATTTGGTTAAAAATTTGTAGCCAAAACCCTTTTTCGGACAGTGGCCATATTAAATTTAGGGAATTTGGGGGGTCCTGATATACCCAATCATAAATGTAAGTATTCCAATGGGTGTCCTATGGTCAAAAAAGGTAAAATAGACATCAAGTTTGTATTTGTATCTCATCTCACTCAAAAGCTATGGCTGAATCCCTTTCAGGCGGCGGCCATATTGGATTTGGCCGCCACCTTGGTCTCAGGGACCATTGGCTCGGGCGCCCTGGCTAAATGATTTCAGTATGCCCTTCGCTACATCTGTGCCAAATTTGGTGCTGGAAGATAAATTGGCGCGAACAATGGGGTGTAAGGCCCAATACTACAGCCAAAACTGCTTTTTTGGACAGCGGCCATATTGGATTTGGAGGATTTAGGGGTCCAGATGCACCGGGTCATAAATATTGACATTCCTATGTGTTTCCCACGATCAATTAAGCTGAAAAAGATATCAAGTTTGTATTTGTAGCTCATGTGGTTCAAAAGTTATAGTCGGAACCCTTTTCGGGCAGCCTCCATATTAGATTTGGCCGCCATCTTGGCCCCAAGGATCACTTGCTCTGGTGTCCTAGCTAAATCATTTCAGTATGACCTGAGCTACATCTGTGCCAAATTTGGCACTTTTAGATGAATTTGTGCGAAAATGTGCTTAAGACCCCCAACTAATAGTTAAAACCAGTTTTTATCATCTGAGGCTTTTATCTAAAATTAAATCTGTTGTATCTTTTAATGATTTTGAGTGCGTGATTCATGCTTTTATCTCGACCCGTTTGGACTACTGTAAGGCTCTTTACACTGGTATTAACCAGGCCTCCCTCGCTCGCTTGCAGTTAGTCCAAAACGCGGCTGCTCGTCTTTTACCAGGAACTCGTAAGCATGACCACATTACCCCCATTCTCGCCTCCCTCCACTGGCTCCCTGTCCATTTTAGAATACATTTTAAAATGTTATTGTTTGTTTTTAAGTCACTAAATGATTTGGCACCCCAGTATATCACTGACCTTATACATGTCTATACCCCCCCAAGAGCATTGAGATGGGACAGCAAATGTCATTTGATCTACATTTCTGTATCTTCCAATGTGGGGGATGTGCCCCCACCTGAGGCTCTCTGACACCTCAAGAAACATGACATTCTCCCTTCCTCCTCCTGTCCTTACAGCACATTTGATCACTAACAGGAAGACTATGTCATTTCTTACATTCCTCCCTTTTGACACAAAGTGTCAACACAACATTATGGGAAATTACATTGAAAGTTTCAAAATAAAAGATCCATTAACAATTTTCAAAACAAAAAACAAAAATCAATGAATTTGACTGTGTGTTACAGTAATTAAAATACAATGTTTCTTTCAAAGAAATATAAATAGACAAAACTCATTTTGTTGAAACAGTTCTCATGCTCTGTGGCAAGGTTTAGTCCATGTCCTTCTAGGATCTTTTGATCCTGCGTTGGTTCTTCTGTGTTTTCTTTTGTTTTTGTAGACAGTCCATTTTTTACCCTTATGTAAGAGATGGGGTGTCTGAGTATTCAGTATAAATGTCATCAGTGTGATTGATGAGTGCAAGTGAATCAGTTGGTTGTGTGAAAGATATGAATATATGAGGACGTTTAGAGTCCAAATTTCGCTTAGTTGAAAAACAGGATTGGGCAATGGCCATTGTAGTGACCAACCCAACGATGAAGATCCAGCCATAACCGTCCAATGGTGTCCCCTCTCAGCACTCCGCAGGTTAGGTCGTTGTCCTTCCTTTAGATGCATGGCTCGGAAAAGTCTTGCACTGGGATGTATGGATCCAGGTGTCCCTCTCAGCTATCTGAACGGCAGTGGGCGTTGTTGGTAGCACCTGATATGGTCCAGTCCACCGTGGTTGACGCCAGTGCTTTCTTCTCCGGTCCTTTACCACTACCCAATCTCCAGGCTGGATGTTGTGGAGTTTGCACCAACGTAGGCTCTAGAAGGGCAGCTTTCACCTTATGGAAGATTAGCTTCAAAAACATGGTTAAATGCACAACATAGCTTAACATATCAGCATCCAGTCCGGTGAAGGTTAACCTGTTTTGAGGAAACGGTGTGTTAATCATCCTCATAGGACGGTCCGTGACAGTTTAGTTGTCTTATGTGGGTGGCTTCTCAAAAACAGAAATTGAAGTAAAGGGTCAAGGGTAATCAACATAGCGATACATTACCTTAATGCTGACATATAAACTGTCAAATGGCACATATGGTTCATGTAATATAACCTTGACAATTGATCAATAGTTAAAGAACCGTGACCTCAGTTCAACATCAAAATATTTAGCCATGAATCAAACCAGATTGAGAAGCCTAGTTAGACTGATAAGTGGATGACAAACATATTTAGTATCATCTATCAAAGCTTTAAAGTAACCCGAAATGTATTATTAACTGCAATTATGTAGCTATTGTTTAATTAACCATTTTACTTCTCCTGTTCTTCCCCTTTCCCAATCCAGACCAGACCCTTGTACTGCAGGGTCAACATGGCTGTTCCTGTCCTGGACAGATTTTTTAATCATGAGGACACCAGGCAGGATTTCAGGCTGAGCAGAGTCACTGGCAGTGCTGCTGAACCTTCTCCGACAGGATCGGAGACATGGATGGGGTGCCACAATAGAGACCTTGGTGTTCCTTTTCTGGCTGGCGAGTGGGGCAGCATACAGGGTGGTCTCAAGGGTGTTTGGGATGCCTCGCTCCACTGTCCACTGTATCATCCACTGAGTTACTGGGGAGGTGGTGGTCATTCGCCACAAGGTCATCTACCTCCCACAGACCGCTGAAGACCTCGCGGCAGTAACTCGTGGGTTTGCAGGGCTGGTAGGACACAGAGCTTTTTCAAAAGCTGCTGGATCGATCGACGACTGCCATGTCAGAATAAAGCCACCAAGCGGCCCTGATGGTCACTGCTACAAGAACAGGAAACTGTTCTCTTCCATCATCCTGCAGGCAGTTTGTGACCATCAGGGCCGCTTTGTGGACATGTACGTGGGCTGGCCAGGGTTGGTGCACGACTCCAGAGTACTCCGGCACAGCCCACTGTACAGGCGCGCCATCTACCCTCCTCCAGGGCACTTCATCCTCGCAGACGGCGGGTACCCCCTGCCTCCAACATCCACTCTCCCTCATCAGTCCCTACAAGGTGTGGCAGCCCCGCGCTTTAACATCCATCATTCCAGGGCACGCATTATCATCGAGCGTGCCTTTGGAATGATGAAGACCAGGTTCAGATCGATCTTCCTGAAAGTGCTGGAGGTGCACCACACCTTTGTGCCTCAGGTGCGTCATCACTCAACAGGAGTCTTTTGTTTGTTTTTTTGAAGCAGAGTAAATCAAACTTAATAAATATTTTTTTTCATTCACTGCGCAAAAAACCCAAGAATCCCTGCCCGAATATTACAAGATATGAATCAAATATGGTGATATCCACATGGGATACTCTCCGAACAGCAACTGAAATACATTTCATGTTCGGAGCATGTCAAACTCCGGCTATGGGAACACTTTTATTCTTGCCATGTCCCGGAGATCATTTCTTCCCAGATACTCTACAAGATCCACCTGCCATATTCGGACAGCAACTCTAATCAACGTCTAAAATATCTCATCAGACATGGCCTGCTGTCATATGTTGAGATGATCCATTACTCATATCCAGTGTCAAGATATTACCACTACCCATTTTTCAAGTCCAAACACTAGTTCTGTCTTCATCGCAATATTGTATTGATACGACTTTTAACCATATTTCAAGTCCTAACACCAGTTGTACTTTAATTCAAAATACTGCATTGATACTCCCTGCAACCGTATTTCAAGTCCCAACACCATTTGTATTATGATTCCGAATACGGCATTTATACTCCCTGCAACCGTATTTCAAGTCCCAACACCATTTGTATTATGATTCCGAATACGGCATTGATACTCCCTGCAACCGTATTTCAAGTCCTAACACCATTTGTATTATGATTCAGAATACTGCATTGACACTCCCTGCAACCATATTTCAATTCCTCAGACTATTTGTATTTTGATTCTAAATATTGTACTGGTACTCCCTGCTGAAAAACCCAGTAGAATACCATTAAAAAAAACAAACATTTGGAACCATTAGAAGAAACCATTAGGAACCTACTGGTTCCATTAGGATGTTAAACCATGAGAAACCTACTGGTCCCATTAGAATGTAATACCATTAGAAAGCTAAAACCATTAGTGCTGCAACAGACATTAAAGCAGAGTCCTAACAACACTGGGCACCAGAGACATTTCTATAAATATGTGTAATTGTGTATGTATTCGGATATTTTCCCCTCCGAATTGGGAACAGGACATATGGCGCTTGACAATTCATTGCAGTTTGTTATTTTAATTACATTTTTTCAGAACATGAGCAATCATAAACCAAGTAAAAACCAAGTAAAAACCTTAAAACACATTGAACAAATATAAACAGACAAACATGAGAGGGAGACAGGGACAAGGGAAGTGGGGTGTAGACAGCATGACAGCACTAAAACAAGCACCACGACCCCCACTTAAAAAAAACTTCCAGCGTCCCTGGAATGAGATGAAGTCGAGGGTCTGCAGGGATAGCAGTTTACCCCAAGTGCTGAGAATCTCCTGGTTTTCCCTGGAGAGGAATAGAAAAAAAAAAAAGAAAAGAGACAATAATATTCATATTTTAGTCACAACCTGACTTTCAAGACATAGGAATTTCACAAACACTCCATGACTTTAAGGGCTTACACTTAAGACCTATTGGCTAAATTGTCTCATTCAATTTGATAGTTTAATTTCCAATAAATGCCAATCTTCAAAATTCCAATCTGCAGCACATTCATGTACAAGCCTCTAGGTATCTGATGATTTTCCAACTTTGACGAAATCATTAATAATTAGATGCTAAAATCATAACGTTCCATCCATTTCTACATAGGCACTCTTTAAAAAAACAACAATTTAATTAAAATACCACTGAGCCATCAGCTATTCTGGATTGCACATCCTCATCTCAAACAGGCTGGGCTTTGAAACAGTTCTCTTTACCTTGTAGGCCTTGATTAGCTCCTCTGTCTTTTCACCAAGGTAGAGAATGAGGCCTCTGATCACAGCCTCTCTTCTGGACTCAATGCTGTTGTCCTATAAAAAAAGAAATGAGATCATGCTAAGTAACATCAAACATCAGAAAGCTAATACATAACTAAACTATTTAATGTTTTTCAATTAAGACATGCCTCATTTAACATCAGTGTCCAACATAACATTTTTTTCTTACTGGCCCGCTTGGCCAGTAGATTCGAGTTTTACTGGCCCTATGTGTAATTTTAGTGACCCAGCCACAAAAAACGAAAATAACTATTTTTTTTGGGGGGGGAAAAAAAATGGAAAAAGACTTGTTTATTTATTGAAATTGTTCCCATTTAAAATTTATATGCGTAATAACAAGTGTTAAAATTTCAAAATTGAAATTACAACATATTTAATATTTTGAGATGTATCATTTCTCTCACTCCTATAATTCTGTTATCATTTTTCAGGTGATTGATGTTCTGAAAGCACTGTACAAACAGTACCATTATTTCTCCCGAAGTGGAGGGATCAGTATACCTGGCTGAACCATCGTGACGGCATATGTAACGCTATTACTGTTACACCCGGCGCCCCTCGCTAACGGCGAATGCCTCGCTAACAGTGTTAGCCGTTAACAGTTAGCCGTTAGTGAGGAGTTAGCCATTACCGAGGGGTGCCGCGAACGCCCCTCTCTAACGGCTAGCCCCCCGGTGTTAGCCGTTATAGAGGGATTCTGCACAGTGCCATAGATAGAAATGCATAACGTTACGACATAGTTTGTTACTCTATCACTCTGGTTCTGCATGCAGCCGAAAACCGGCACCCAGCGCTGTCTGATCAACGTTAATGTGAAAGAAAAAACACATCCCTGCTTACTTTAAATTATAGTCACTTACAAACGTCCGGTTAAAATTACATTTGAAGCAAGTATTTTAAAACTTGCTAACATTAGTTTCAAGTTACACAGAAGTCTGTTGAAGCCACTATTGTTAATTACAAATTACATCAACAGCCTCCAGTGATTTTCCTTATTTCTACAATAAAGTAAAATCTGAAAGACTGCAGTAATTAACCAACTACATCACTAATATTAACTTAATTCTTACCTTAACGGTTCAGTCAGAGACGTTCTACTGGTTCAGTCTCCCATTTTTCAAATTTCTCCTTCCGTCCTTGTTCAGACGTTTGGCGCGAATACCCAGAAGTACCCAGAATGCACAACGAGCAAATTGTGTGTGTGTGTGTGTGTATCTGCATAAGAAGATTTGTTGAGCCACTTACATACAGCTTGTTAGGGAAAACAATCAAAATGACTTGTGTTTTGAACAAATGCAGACTAATTCACAACATAACACACATATATATATATATATATATATATATATATATATATATATATATATATATATATATATATATATATATATATATATATATATATATATATATATGTCTAGAGACAAACTTTGTTTTGTATTGTTATTATCACAGGCTTAATTATGTTACAATTATATATTCTATATTCTTAGATTGACTTGTTTCAGTGCATACACACAGACAGTACACACACACAGTACACAGAAAGGTGACGATATATGCTACAGATATTGCAATTATTCTACTCAAAATAGGATGTCATTATATTCTGAATAGATAGATAGATAGATAGATAGATAGATAGATAGATAGATAGATAGATAGATAGATATACTTTTTTGATCCCAAGCTGGGAAATTCCGGTGTAGCAGCAGCATTACACACAGAGACAATAACAACACAATGAAATAAGAGGAACAACCTAGACATATTGAATAGCAATAGAAAAAAGTAATATACAAAATGTACAAAATGTGTAAAAAAGAATGAATAAGCAGAGTAATTGTAGTGGAAGATAAAAAATAAGGTGCAGTAAACGGATTTTATAAACCAAAGTGCGTAGAGACTTGTTGTTATGACCGGAGTTTTAGCTGTTATTATTGTACAGTGTGAATGCGTGTGGCAGGACAGATTTCCTGTATCTGTCCCTTCGACAGCGGAGCTGCAGCAGTCTGTGAGAGAAGGAGCTCCGCTGTCTGTCTACTGTGTGATGGACAGGGTGCTGATCATTGTCCATGATGGATAACAGTTTGTTCAGCGTTCTCCTCTCCACCACGGTCTCAAAAGACTCCAACCTGAGACCAAGTACAGAGCCGGCCTTCTATTAGTGTTGCTGGCTCTGATGCTGCTGCTCCAACACACAGCAGCAAAGAAAATGGCGCTGGAAACAACAGACTGGTGAAAGATCTCCAACATCTTGCTGCACACGGTGAAGGATCTCAGCTTCCTCAGGAAATGAGTCTGCTCATCCCCTTCTTGTAAACAGCCTCAGTATTAGATTTCCAGTCCAGTCTGTTGTCGATCACCACTCCCAGGTATCTGTAGTCCTCCACCTCCTCCACCACCTCCCCTCTGATCCATAGTGGCTGTGAAGGCATCCTCTTCCTCCTGAAGTCGATCACCATCTCTCTGGTCTTGTCGACATTCAGCCTCAGGTGATTCTGTTCGGACCACTCTACAAAGCCATCTACCAGTGTCCTGTACTCACCCTCCTTTCTCTCTCTTATACACCCGACAACAGCTGAGTCGTCAGAACATTTCTGCAGGTGACATGACTCAGAGTTCTACTGAAAGTCAGTGGTGTATAAGTTGAAGAGGGAGGGAGAAAGCACAGTTCCCTGTGGAGCTCCTGTATCACTGACCACCACATCAGACAGAACACTGCCCAGACGGCCAAACTGTGGCCTGCCTGTCAGGTAGTCAGTAATCCAGGAGATCATTGTGTCGTCTACACCCATCACCTGCAGCTTCTCACCCAGTAGTGGAGGTTGGATGGCGTTAAAAGCACTAGAGAAATCAAAGAATGTGATTCTCACAGTGCCTCCTCCACCATCCAGATGCATATGAGCTTGTTGCAGCAGGTAGATGACAGCGTCATCGACTCCTAAATGGGGCTGATAGGCAAATTGCAAAGGGTCCAGAAACGTCCTCACCTGTGGCCTCAGCTGGGCTAAGACCAGTCTCTCCAGGACCTTCATCACATGAGATGTGAGGGCGACTGGTCTGTAGTCTGCCGGGTCAGATGGTCGCGACTTTTTGGGGACTGGAACCAGGCAGGACTTACGTCATATTCATACTTTGTATATGACAAGGAGATGTATACTTCATCCATATTTGATTAGATATGGTTCATGTTCAACAAAACCTTAAATATGCATTGGAAATGGTCTCTATTCTATAGCAGTTCCAGGGTTAATATATGGCTTTGAGTGATATATCAACTTAATATAGACTGTATATGTAATACATTCAGATATGCCATATTCCAGAAAAAATTTTGTGATCAGTCAGATATGTCCAGATATGATATGAGGCGATACTTGGAATACAAACACTACACAAATACGATGTTGCCGGTATACTAATATAAGATATGTTCCCAAACATCCAGTTTGACTTATGGGCGAAGGCCAGGGTACACCCTGAACGAGTCGCCAGCTCATTGCAGGACCCTTACTGATGGCAGTGGCTGCCCTACAGGGTGCCAACTGCACATCAGGAGCAATTCTGGGGTTCAGTATCTTGCTCAAGGATACTTTGGCATGTAGCTCAGTCCCACCCCAGGGGAGCCGGGGATTCGAACCAGCAACCTTCTGATCACTGGTCCACCAGCTCACAGCCGCCCCTAGATATGGTTCATGTTAACAAAACCTTACATATGCATTGGAAATTGTCTGTATTATCTAGCGGTTCTAGAGTCAAGATATGGCTTTGAGGGATATATGCAATAAATATACATCACATCCCGAAATGCCATAGACTTAATCAGTATTCTGGAAAAAATATTGTGATCAGATATGACCTAATGTCATATATAGAATACATACATGACAAAATTTAAAATGTTGCTCGTATCCCAATACAATATTTTGTCTTCATGTTGCATACTGGGTTCATATTTGACTAGATATGGTGCATATCAACAAAACTCAGGATATGCATCAGAGATGTCCGTATTCTAGACAGAATCCAAAAACGGATATTTAGGGATTCTGGGTATTTTCGCCCAGAGGACATATATGGAACACATACATGACAAAATCCAAATATTGTTCGTATCCTAGTACAACATATTGTCTTCATGATGTATATTGGCTTAATATTTGACCAGATATTGTGCATATCAACAAAACTCAGTATATGCATCAGAAAAGTCCGCATTCTAGACAGAATCAAAAACCAGATATTTGGGATTCTTGCTCTTTTCGCGCAGTGTATTTCAGGTCATAACAGCATCTGCCGTCCTGCACAACATCTGCCTGGGGGCAGGTGACTTCATGCCCCCAGAGGATGAGTTGCAGGACGGCATGCCGGAGGATGAGGGGGAGGACGGGTTGGAGGCCGCCAGTGGTGCTCCATGGCGGGACCGGCTGTCTGCGGAGATGTCTGCCCTGGAGGAGGTTGACCACGACCACGACTATCTGTAGTCGGCACGTAACATAATTCTAAAGACATCATTCCTATTTCAGTGTTTGTTGTAATAATTATTATATCATGAAATTATAATTCTTGCAAAATTCTTGCAAAAAATTCTTAGTGACATGGCAGCCGTGGATCGAGTCAGCCCTGCAGACCCAGTTGATGGAAGATGTGGTGGACAAAGGAGACTGGACCCCCAAACACCCTGAGTACCGACCCAGATGATGTCCCACTGACACCAGGGTCTTTATTGTGGCATCCCATCCAGCCCAGCAGCGCTGCAGGGACTCCCGCTCAGCCTGTTACTGTACATTTTAATTTCAGTACATTTTGCAAGACTGGTGTAAATATTGATTTCAGTACATTTTGAAAGACTGTAAACATTGATTTCAGTACATTTTAAAAGACTGTTGAGAATAAAAGAAAAAAAATCAATCCCTTCTTGTCCCTGACTAGCACTTGATGCCGTTTGCTAAACCTGTTCTAAATTGTGCTTAAGTTGTAAATATGAAATGGAACAGACAACGTGTAACAATAGCATATTTTATTGGGTGAAAAATGAAATCATATTAACAATCATTTACACTAAATAACAGACAGACAAATTAAAATGAAACTCAAAATAATATAACAGTAAAGAAAGTCAGCGTTCTGACATTTTCTCCAGCAGAGAGAACAGCCTCTCCATGCGGGCTGCTCTCTGCCGCTCCCGCCTCTCCTCTGCCTCTCTCTGGAGCCTCATGTCCTCCCTGATGAGGGAGACGAGTTCGTCCTCCCTCTTTCGCTTTTTGGAGGGCCCTGGCCGGCTCTCGTCCTCATCCTCCTCCTCACCCTTCTCCTCCACCACCACCTCCGCCTGGTCAGCCACAGCGGCACTTGGCCCTGGTGTGTCCTCAGGGATGGAGGCAATTAGGACGGGGGGCAATGGAAGGCCTCTGTCCTAACACCTCATCCATGAGGACAAACCAGGGCCAAGTAGCAGCACTGGGCTTCCCGCTGGTCCCCTCACCCATCCCTGGGTATTTGCAATCCTAAAGCAGTGGAATTTAATCACGTCAGCTATTTTCAGCTAATTATTTATTAACTTGCATGGGTAAAACACATATAATTTGTTTCCACATCATCATTCAAACCTGCACCTACTTTGTATTTTTTTTTTAGGTAGGTTGTCCCACTTTTTTCTGGCCTGGTGGGTCTCGACTTTGCCCTGCAGGCCCATCTTTTCCAGAATTGTTCTAAACACAGAGAAGCAAGAGAATAGATCAACACAAGATCACTGACAGATGGCTGATTTATTATTTCTTTGTTTATTCATTATTATTGCCTTACTTCCATCCAGCCGCGGCTGAATGTTTCTCCCCGGTGAACAGGTGATCATTCTCCGCCCGGAGTTTTATGAAACGCTCCGTTTGCTCCTTGCTCCCTGAAACAAAGGATGATGCTACACGTTGCTCTTTATTTCATTCAAATGTTTTAGACTTCACAGTTTTATGGTCTGGAAATCAAGCAGGGATCACAGCCTGATCTAAATCTGTTTATCTTGGTCCATTTATGTACATGACGTAAAAATAGTCGATAACAAATACACCAAGCGTGAGCAAATAATAATAGATATGTGTCTTTTGCATGCAAAAAGAATCAATTGCATTGTCTTGGAAGAAGTCCAGCAGACCAAGTATCACATACTGGGTCAAGCAAATGTTAATAACTTTTCCTTTGGAACAAAATACATATATATGTTTATATACAAAGAGGGAAGGAAGAACTTTTTGAGAAGGTTTGGGGACCATTGGATTTGTTTGTGAAAGGTGTGGAGCTAGCTGACGAAGAGGAGGTTCGAGTAGTGGTCAATGCAAACCTCTTAATGAGGCTAATGAGACTGACCTTTAAATAAGATTGATTAGACGATTGGTTGAATTACTTGTGTAATATACAAGTGTTACTATCTGAGAGGTTTATTTTATTTTATTTTTTATCATCTTTTCTTCATTTATTTATTTAATTTATCACTTTTGTCTTTTGACTTAGAATTGCTTGTTTAAAATACTTGTGTATGTCACCTGTGTCTCAGTGAAGTCGATGCACACTTCTGTGAGTTTGTGATTGTGCACATGTGTTTTGGTTAACATGTCAATGAACATATCATTCAAAAATAGTCTACAACATTTCAACAGTCACAATAAGATATCAGATATAAGTCAACCTCTGAACGTCAAACATTTGGAAGTAAAGACATTTAAGGCCTTACTTCCAAATACATCACGCTGAGCATTACCAACGTATTTTAACTCACATTTTGAGGATTTTAAGGTTTTAAGTTTAACATATCTGGCGCTGGATGTTAAAATGAGTGAAAAACTAGTATATACCCAATACTTACATTTAAATCCCACATCTCCGCCACCTGCTGTCGTCATGTCTTTTTATCTTCTTTTTTCTCTTCTCTGTGGGCGCGCAATGAATCTTGGGCAATTTATAGCCACGAAGGATAGTAGCGGCATTTGGCATTTGTGGGGAGCATTTGGAGCACACTTTGAATTTGGACAGGCTTCGTGTGGCTTAGTGACGTAATTGCACTTCAAATACGCACTCCGAAGGATGCTGCCTCTGAATTTGGACACAGCCCGTGTCTTGGATTTGACACCTTCCAGACAGGGGTGGGGTTCTCCATCTTGAGCAGTAAAAAATTACATGAGCCATTTTCAGCCAAAACATTTTGCCAGTGTAACAGCCTAGCTGGGGTTAGATGGGCGGTTTTTCCGGTCAGATAAGAGAGTGGACAGCATGTGGTTCATGTACAGTAAGAGGGCACATAGCCACAATGTCAACTGTGGCTAGAACTGCTTCAGTAGCAGCCTCTACAGCCCTGAGACATGCAACCATACCTCTCTTTGTTTTGGAAATGTCATGATCCCATCATGGCAGCCCCGCCTTCTTCCTGGAGTTTGTGTTGTTTCCCCTGTCTGTATTGCTCCTCCTGTGTCTCTCCCCGTCTGTTCTGTGTGTGTGTGTGTGTGTGTGTGTGTGTGTGTATGTGGGCGTGGTCTCGCTCCAACAGGCAGCAGCCAGGTGAATCCACTCTGCATTCAGCTCCCTATAAAGCCTCTGGATTCCCTCCTGCTTGTCGCCAGATCGTTGCTTCAGTCTATGTGGTTGCTCACCTCCTGACTCAGCTCTGTATTTTGACTCTGTGCTCCTGTATATTAGCTTGTGTGGCTAATAGCTCTGTGCTTCTTCCACTTTGCCTCAGATTGCCGTATCTACCTAGCAGCCTGTGTTTGCTTCTCCTCCGCCTGCCTGTGGACTTGCCAACCTACGACCTGCTCTCCTGTGTTTCCTCATGAAGTGACTACGCTCGAGGAAATGGATTTCACCACGCCGTGCCGCTACACCGCCATTGCTCTGCAGCAGACGTCACGCCACGCCACCATCACCCTCATCTTTGACGGGACCCCGGGACCTCGCACCACCCCTCCTCACCTGCACTTGTTTTCCTCGTTTGAACATTAAAAGACTTTTATTCACTGTTACCTGTGGTTCAGAGTCGTGCTTTTGGGTTCAGATCTTGTACAAATCACAACAGGAAATCCCATTTGAAAAGTATCCCACTGGTCGTTGATTGTCACCATGTGACTGAGTAAAAAAATTGCTGTCATAAAACCCTTTTCATTCAGAAACAAAAAGGTTGAACAAATGTGGTAGTGTCGGGTAGCCCTAGGCAAGGAGAACTCAATAAAACTTGTTTTAAGTCAGTAAAAGCTTTCTCTGTGTCAGGAGTCCAAGTCAAAAAGTCAGTCATGGCCAAATGTCTACCCCCATATGTGATGTCATATAGGGGTTGGGAGATCTCCACAATTTTATAGATCCATGGACAACAATAGCCAGCTAAATCCAATAAAGTGATCGTTTTTTGTCAGTCGCAGTTTTTTGAACATCCAAGATTTTAGATGTAATCGGGACCCAATTCATGTTTTTTCGGAGTAAAATAAGGCATTATTTTTCATTATTCTTTTTTATGTTTTTTCAAAGAATTTGCAACTTGTCCTTCAAAACTTTAGGACCGTTTTCTGCCAGAAAACAAAACTGGAAACACTATCTCAGTTTGACAATGTCCCTGCATAGGAAAAAACATACATACAAACATTGTCAAACATAATGAACAAGTGTATTAACACACAATGGCTGCTAATGCTAAATTCTCAGCTCTACTGCAATCCAAAGTGAAAATTGGAGAAGAAAACCCTATGGCATCTGCATCCAAGTATAACATTTTACCATTGATAGTGAAAGCAACTAAGTACTGTAAGTCAGGATGAACAGGAATGCTAGAATATGCATTTGTTAAATCAATAACTGAAAAACCCAGTCTGATAGAATGTTTAACATTAGTGTTAGAACATCTGCTGGATGCTGACCAGCTTCATTTATGACCCTAAGGTGTTTTAATGATCTCCACCCCCCATTTGGTTTTTTCTTTCAGGCAGGATGTGGGAGGTACATGGTGAGATTTAGGAAGTCAACAATGGCACCTTAATTTATGCTAGGCTGAATGACAAAAAAAATGACTTCAACAGCTTTAGGGAATTTTGCAACTTTTAAATCCCCCCAAATTTAACTTGCTTACAGCCTCAAGCTATTAATAGTGTTAGAAGCAAATTTCTTAGTCTTTAGCAGTTCATCAGTGTTTCTGTGTGTGTGTGTGTGTGTGTGTGTGTGTGTGTGTGTGTGTCATCATTACTTGTGTCTAATTGTGCTCATGTGTATGTGCTGCTCAATTCTCTGACCTGCCTCCTCAATTTTATGGCTGCATCAAGTTCCTGTGTGGTGGAGCATGTGGCCAGGATCCTCTTGACTTCTTCCTCTCTCCTTGATTAGAGTCGGGGGTAGCGCAATCATGTGACAAATGTCCAAAGCCTTCACAGCTGTAGCACTTTATCTTGCATCTGTCAGTGTCATTGTACCTCCTTTGAAATGATCTGTGTGGCCCAGCTCTCCTCCATCCTCTGCTCCTCATGCCACCGTTGTTCTGATGGGACTGCTGTTTTTGTCCTGGTTCCTGCGGGTTATCTCTCTGATAATACATCATCTGAGCAGATTGAAGTTTCTTTGTTTGTTTAAAATCCAAGTCTGTTTAATTTCTTTCCGTGTGCAAAACATGTGTGCACACAGTTGTCATGGGCTCCGTTTCCCAGCCCACACAGGTAGTCATGACACGGTTCTTCAGGCCTGGATGGAGATCATTAATCAGAGCAGCCTTTAACAGATCACTGTGTGCCACGGGTGTTAACAGGCAGGTGGTAATGGTTGAGATTGCATATGGAGGAGGCAGATTTCTTTCTCTTTCCTTATGTTTCTTATACCTTTCACTCTTACACAAACCTTCTTCCTCTCCTCCTTCCCAGTGGCGTGCACAGACTTTTTGAAGGGCAGGGGCGAAAAGAAAAAAAAGGGCACATACAGCGCGTTCTCGCCACTGAAGAGGGCACTAAGTTCCGTGTGTTGCCGAGGGCACTTTAGCCATGTTTATATGTTATACAAATGGCACAGTATATAGCCTTAAAACAGACTAACTAGACAGACTACTCAAGTTAATTTGTAGTTAGGATCAGCATCCACGAGAACTGTGTAGAGTCAACATTGGACTTTGAAGAACACACAGAGACATGGATGTATGAAGGAAATAAAACCCTGGGGGGTCTGGGGGTCCTCCCCCAAAACATTTTCAATTAAGGAGATGCCATTTCCTGTATTCTAGTGCATTTTAACACCATATTAGCACCAGATAATCCAAACTGGTTCTGTGAGATATAGTTCTGGCTCAATATAGATCAAAAAGGGGCCCAACATAAAAGTCATTGCAACAGTAATTCTTCATAGTATTTCTTGGTCTTAATAGTCTTCTGGAGTTTAGTGTGTTTTCTTCACCCAATAGGGCTCTGTGATAAAAACACAGGGAACAATACACATTTAAAATATTTATTTGACACCTCAAAAGAAACAAACTATGATGAAGCATGGACATACAGTGGCTTGCAAAAGTATTCACCCCCTTGAACTTTTCCACATTTTGTCATGTTACAACCACAAATGTAAATGTATTTTAATGGGGTTTTATGTGATAGACCAACACAAATGGGTGCATAATTGTGAAGTGGAAGGAAAATGATACATGGTTTTTAAACATTTTTAAAAATAGAAAACAGAAAAGTGTGGTGTGCAAAAGTATTCACCCCCCTGAGTCAATACCTTGTAGAACCACCTTTCCCTGCAATGACAGCTGCAAGTCTTTTGGGGTAAGTCTCTACCAGTGATGCACATATAGAGACTGAAATATTTGCCCATTGCTTCTTGCAAAATAGCTCAAGTTTAGTCTGATTGGATGGAGAGTGTCTGTGAACAGCAATTTTCAAGTCTTGCCAAGGATTCTCACTTGGAATTAGGTCTGGACTTTGACTGGGCCATTCTAACACACAATATTCTTTGATCTAAACCATTCCATTGTAGCTCTGGCTGTATGTTTAGGCTCTTTATCCTGCTGGAAGGTGAACCTCCGCCCCAGTCTCAAGTCTTTTGCAGACTCTAACTGGTTTTCTTCTAAGATTGTCCTGTATTTGGCTCCATCCATCTTCCCATCCCATGGATTGAACAGTGCTCTGTGAGATGTTCAAAGCTTGGGATATTTTTTCATATCCTAACCATGCTTTAAACTTCTCCACAACTTTATCCCTGACCTGTCCTGTGTGTTCCTTGGGCTTCATGATGCTGTTTGTTCAACAATTTTTTCTAGCAAACCTCTGAGGCCTTCACAGATGTATCACACTGAGTTTAGATTACACACAGGTGGACTCCATTTACTAATTAGGTGACTTCTGAAGGCAATTGGTTGCACTGGATTTTATTTAAGTGTATCAGAGTAAAGGGGGTGAATACTTTTGCACACCACACTTTTCTATTTTTAAAAATGTTTGAAGACCTTGTATCATTTTCCTTCCACTTCACAATTATGCACCACTTTGTGTTGGTCTATCACCTGAAATCCCATTAAAATACAATTACGTTTGTGTTTGTAACGTGACAAAATGTGGAAAAGTTCAAGGGGGGTGAATACTTTTGCAAGCCACTGTATATGTTTCCAACTGAGCTGTGCACTTAAAAATGCATTTTAAAGAAAAGCATTTTTAAAAATTAAAATAGAATAAAAAATCCCAAATGCTTAGCCTGGCAGGGGGTCAACTTAAACCTGGCGGAAACCCTGATATGCAATGCTAACCCCACTTTTAATTTTACTGGCTGGCTTTAAAAAGCTATTCCCACAAGACTTAGCTAGGCTAGCTCCTCAGCCTAGGCTTAAACATGTGATAGGCATCTCTACCTAATAATAGCACTTCCAGGCTACATACACTAGTATTTAGTAATGCAAAATTGGTAACTTAATAGACAGCTTGCTATATTAGCTACCTACCTCACACAGCAGTAAGATGCCGGGTTGCACCTCAGTCAGTATTAAGTCCCCACTGACATGTGACCATTTGAAAGAGAGTGTGTCTAAAACTGAATACTTAAATGGATGGAATGGACTTATTTTAACAACGGGAATGTGTTCTTAAAACTTAAGTTACCATCCATCTAGCTGCTATCAATTTATTCCATCATTTACTAAATACAATAAATCTAACTGACCTAGCCTAAATTGGAAATTGGAAATAAAATATAGAAAGTTTATTAGCCCATCGGCCGTTTGCAAAAAAGAAACAAATAAATTAATTAAAAAAAACAGAAAATATGGGCTAATGGCCATACAAAGTGTATTGAACATAAACAGGGTTTAACTTGTTGAGACCATAAAATGACTCTGGGAAAGCTTGCATGCCTTAATTAGCATAACTCTACACCTTTCTAAACATTCTGTGCTTAATGTACCTTTAATTGGAAACACCCCCTGAGTTATATGGTGCCAAAGTGGAACATCCTGAACAACAGTTTTTCCCCATTTTTCTGCCATTATTATAGCAGGACCTGAAAGAGGGTCATCTAGAATTTCTAATTTCCCCGTTTTGTTCCCCATAATGTCAGTGACTCACTGGGACAGATTTGCTTAAACTTTCAATGGGCTTATCATTCACACAATACTTCACAATCACACTGATCTTTCCATACAGTGTATGGTTGGATCTCATCAAAGCACACACTAACTTTGAGCAACTTATTCAGCCAGGTGGTTTGTATGACACATTCATTCTGAGCAACGCACCCTTATAGCATACAATCTGTATACTAGTCACTGAATGGCACAACAAAGTTTATTCTTTATACTTATTTTGTATATTTTTATCACTCATACGCCCATTTTATTATAGTGGGGCCTCATGTAATGTTATACTGTATCATATCATTGTACAGTATCTCATGTAAGATCATATTATTATTATTATATTCTATTATATTCTTATTTTACCTGTTATCAGGTTTGGTCAATCAGTTCTTCGCATGCTTTACTCGTTAAGTGCTGACAGCCTCGTGCTGCGTTGTTCGGTATTTTACTTTCGTTTTTGTTTTTTCTGTCTCTACTTTTTTCTCGTTTTTAACACAAACACCCAAAACCACACAGGTTTTACATGGGAAATAAAAAGGCACTCCTCATTGAGCCCTTTATCTCAAATATCCATAAACACACTGCTTTATATGGAAAGGCGTCTCACACAGTCAAAACCTCACAGGATTTACATGGAAAAATGACTTCCTTCCACACAGGATTTAGATTACAAAAGTCAACCTAGGCTTTTTAAAATTGAGCAAATGATTCAAAACACGGTACTAACTTATCCGATGGAGCGTCCGCTGTCCGCCACCTGTGCCTAACTTCATTTGGGATCCAGTCCTCCGTTTGTCAGAGCAGAACTTTCCCCGCCAGCAGCTCACTTCAGTACAGGCTCAGGTGTCCATCCTTGAAGCCGAGGGCCGGATACACCTTGTCATATTTTCTTGTCTTTATTTTGGTAGTTGTGATATTTGGTGTAGGTCCATCTGCTGCTTTAAGTTTACCTGGCAGTTAGGGGTGGGCGATATATATCGTTTGCGATAATATCGTCATTGTTGTTTTGATGAGGTGCAAATTTCCATTATCGAGTATTTAAATCACTTCGCCAAAAATATTGAAACGCACCTGGAAACTCCTCACATCCACCTAATACACGGTGCAGCATCGCTCTCTGCAGCATGGCAGGATTCAGTCACACTAGTGGGCCTACGTGATCACATGACCACTCGCTAGCATCCTCCTTGCAACAGTTTAGCAGCACGTCGTGATGGCAGAGAGAAAATGCAGGCGCCTCCAGTCCCTGAAGCTACCGGTACTTCAGATGATTGTTGTGTCTTCTTATTAGCTAGTGCCAAGCTAGGACCCGTCGCTACTTTCAAATTAAAAGCCCCCCGCTAAGAACCCAGTTCTGAACTCCGATGAGGAGCTCTTATTTTGAAGACAAATTCTTTGTCACTGTTCACAGCCGAACTTCGAGCTTCACGTCACGTCACATGTTTACACCGACCCCAGAGGTTGCTTTTGGAAAAGGAGAAATATTTTAGAATGACAGGGCAGCACATTGCCTCCCTAACCTTGGAGCAAATTTGCCGCCTTTTCTATCTAAAAAGGGCTGTGGACAGACTGGTGTTTTTGGCTCATAATCTGAAGTAGCCTAATCAGTGAACCGTTAGCCTAGAATGTTATTTGTTCAAAGTTCTGCAAAGTTTCTGGCATCTGTCCATAGCTGTAATAATACTGGGTATTTTTTTTTCTATCTGGGAATTGTGGATTTTTTTTCAACATTAATGTCATTTGTTTACAAATCTCTATATTTTTGTACAATATTTGAGAAAACCCTTGGTGAAGCTTTTTAGCAAATGTCTTTTTTGGATTTTGTTGTTGTTGTTGTACAATCCTGGATGGAACTTGAAGTTAGTCATTTGTTTAATAAGGCCATAAGATAGACTTGATGATGCGCAATAATTCTCAAAATATGCATAGAGCACTTTGTTACAAATGCTACTGTTTTTATTTTATCATATGCTCTTGTTTGTCTGCACTGCAGCACAATTTACCTGACAGCTGAATGTTTACAGAATTAAATATTCCTACATTGTAGTTCAATTACTGAGTTCAAAAGTACAAAAATGGAGAGTCTTTCTTTTATTTGTAGTTGAATGCTAAAGTTTAAAGAAAACAAATAAGTGTTTTCCTTCAAGTTGAAATCTGTTAAACTTTTCACACCGCTGGGCACTCGGAAAAAGAGTTTTTGAGAGCCCTCAGCGCTAAAAACGCATTTGGTGGACACAAGCCCTAACTCAGACAATTCCAATCACATTTTAGAGGATAGCGACTGATTATCGTTATCGCCAAAATCCCCCAAAATATCGAGATATTGTTTTTTGCCCATATCGCCCACCCCCACTGGCAGTCCTTTGACAAATGTATCCATGCTTTGCAAGCAAGCAGTGCAGAAGAACAATGTATCATTTATATTTAGCCCTGCTGCCCCACCCCTGTTAAAAATGCGGGTCCCCCCTAGGGGGCGAGCCCCCCAAATGAAAAATACTGGTATATTAAGACGTTGCTCCCTTCTTTGGTCGATCAAAGTGGCTTCATCAGCTGTAGCAGCGCTCACAGAAAAGTGATACCCTGTGGTTATGAGGTGATAAACTACTCCTCTGCTGTTGATCAAACAAAACCCTGTATCTCCTCTGTGCTCTGCTACTCTGCTGCACCTTGTGCCATCAGCCAACTCCACACAGTGTGTCTCAGTCTGAAAAGGGTCTTCGAAGCTCTTGAACTATGTTATATCTATGATGATATGCAAAGTTGCCCCAGCATCCACCATCAGGCCTTTCTTCTTGACATCACATCCTGGCTGGATTTCTGCGTCTGCGTTGCTCAGCCTGAGTACATACTTGAGTGTTTGTCTGCTCAGAAACTTTCTTTGCGGTGTCCTGTCGCTTTTTCCATCTGCAGGTTGCGTCCCGTTGTGTTGTGCTTTTACACTGACTACACCACTGCTTGCATTGACATGTCTGGAGCGCATTATGTCCACACACTCTGTTCCCCAATCACTGTTAATTGCCGTAGCTGGTCTGGAACTCAGGTGTGTGTCACAAGGCGGAACTTGATTTCGATTTTATTGTTAAGCATACTTTTATTTTGAATTAGTTTTCAGTATTTGCTCTGTTTTAACTTTATTTTATTGCATGCTTTTATTTTTAAAAAATGTGTTGTGTGTGTTTTTAATGTTGTTTTTACTTCCACCATCGTGTAATCAAGAGTAAGGACTTACACCTGTAGACCCAGAACTTTTTTGGACTAGGTTAGATAAAAAGGGACCACGGGAGAGCAGAGGAGCAGAGGGAGAGAGGCAACAGAGTGAGAGGAATGAGGAGAATGGAGCACAATGGAGCATAACGGAAGGAAAAGAACGGCATCGACATCGGCCTGGAGGAAGTCTGAGACCACACACAGAGTGAAATGTAAACACTGATCGCTAGCGGCTACAAGTGGGAGAAGGTAGCACTTCTCCCTTCCGCGTAAGTCCTTTAAAAGACCGGTGTTTTGTTGTGGTGTGTAATGTGCAAAACTGTGGTGGACGTTTTACTGGCCCTGAGTTTTCTCTTCAGGCTCTGCCTAAGGGAAGGAGCCGGCTAACCGAAAGTGGACGCCAGCAAAGACGCATGAACTCTTGTTTAACCTCCTGCCCCTGTGTTGCCGCATTATTTTAGTATATACGTTTTATTGTTTTATCATGTTTAGCTGTTTGTGCTCTTGTTTTTAGTTTTTTAGGGAGGAATTTTTAATTGTTTTACGTGCTTTTAAAATAAATATTGTTACTCCTCCATTTGATTGTATTCACTATACGCCCTCGCCCAAATCCTAGGTGGCGATGTTGGTCCCAATTTTAACATAACCTTCCCGGTCACATTTTTGGCATTGTCGGCAGGATCAGGTACGGAGAACAGTGTGGTGTTTTAAAAACAGTGATGTGATGATGCCTGTATATCCTGGCACTCCTTGGCTGCCAAAGTTTTAAGGACCAGATAGTGACCTGAAATATCAGGACTGGAAGGAGCAGATACAGGGCTTACTAGGATCACAAGAGCTAGTAGAGGCCAGAAAAGTTGACATTGTGCTAGGTGCATTAGCTGGGGAAGCCAAACAGCAAGTCAGTGTTTTAGAGGATGATGAAAGGGATCGAGCAAGCAAAATCTTTTTGTATTTGCACTCTCTATATGGAGACAGAACCCCCACCCCAGTGTTGAGGTCTCAGTTTTTTAGTTATGTCCAAAGACCCGAGGAAACTGTGCCCCAGGGGTAGACAATAAGGAGAATTTGCAAATCACTGGCCCAAATCACTGGCCCCACCATTCTAACCACTGCCCCAGGACAATGTCAACATATCCCAGCCAATTCCTGCAGTCTAGCCATCTAGGCTGGAACTTTCTACGACACCAATACTAGTAAATTTCCATGATTCTCGATACTTATTCGATTCCACAATTTAAGAAAAAAATAAATAAAACATTCATTAGGCTACTTTATTAAATAAATAAATAACTGTTTCACATCAAACTTGTATTTAAGCTCCACTGTGCTTTAACAACGAAGTAAAACACAGTTAAAATGGTAAATATACCTCAACACAAACGGAAAGTCATGTAGTCATTACTTTTATCTTCCAGTAGTTCAATGATAGAACTGTTGTTCTCATTCATTCACTTTTAGGCTGCTTCCACAGACTGATGCAAGTCTAACTCATTGTTTCATTTTTCAGCTCTATTTTGTGTTTACACATGTTTGTTTTTTCTCTGCTCCAAACCATGTATGTATTATGGTCTAAACGCGCACCACTGCTGTGGCGCACACCGAGCAGCTGGAGCGGCTCGAGGATCGGCCGCGTTCACATAAACCGACCACAAGCTCGACTGTAGCCGCACCGAGACCCAGCGCGCTCTGGCCCGCGTGCAACGTCCGCATCGGTCCCAACAGGACTCTACACGATGCGCGCTGAGGGCCGAAAAAAAGGTTCTTATCGGTTCTAGTGACAACCTTCAATCAGCAGCAGTGAGCGAGCGGCACGCGTTCCTCAGGAGTGAGCAAGCTGTGCACACTGCAGTTGCTTGCAGTTGCTTGGAGCGTTCTGGTGGCCCTGACAGTTTTAAAAGTACATCCGGGCCACCGGGCCATTTATATTGTCGACCTCTGTGCCCTCATTCGTTCTAAGGCTAAGACAGCCGTATTGCAGGTTGCAGCAACACGACCCTGGTGGAACCCCCCCTGACACAGTCCTGCGAGACCAGCTGTTGTTGGGGCTGCGTGAAGATTCCCTGGCTCAGACCCTGAAGGTCTATGCCCGCCGTAACCCTGATGAAACTTTTGCCACAATCAGAAAGGAGACGCTGCTGCTTGATGCAGAACATGGGAACCCCCAACCAGAAGTAATCTGTGCTTCTGTGTATGAACTAAATGTGCCTCCCCCATCACAGAACACCAGCTGGAGAGAGACCCTGAAAAGGGACTGTTAGATACAGGTTCTCAGGTCACCTTAATGCAGCAAAGCCTCTTTGAGCAGCATTTTACCCAAGCTTGGCAAGGCTCCTGTAATTTTTATGTTACGGGCCGCAAATGGCCTTGAGATCCCTTATACGAGCTATGCTGTATTAGATCTGGAGCTAGAAGGTGCCAAGATACCTGGACAAGGAATCATGATTGTAAAGGATGAACATTGCGCACACCCACTCATAATTTGAATGAATGTTGTTACTGCTTTTGGATTGCCTTCTTTAAATGTCCCAGATAGTCTGTTTTCCCCACACAGAAGTTACAGAAACAGCAGGTCTGGAGGGATGCATTTGCTACATGCAGACGCATTGGGGCTACCATGTCCGAGGATGGGCTGTTGGGGTATGTGCGGCTAGCCAGTCGACATGTCATCAAAATCCCCCCCAAAGAGTGAGGTGCTGGTGTGGGGTCGGGCTCGGATAGGCCTGGGGGGAAAAGACTATTGTGCCCTGGTTGAAGCGCTGCCTGAAACCTGCAATGTGAGGGTTAGCCAGGACCCTAGCAGCGGTAAAAAATGGCAGAGTCTGTGTGAGAGTTTTTAACCCACACCCCTACTGTTTGTTGCTAGATCGACACTAGAAGCTTGGTAAACTGTCTTGGGTGGATGAAACGGATGTGCATGGAGCTTGTGACCTTAACTTGTCTCTTGAAGGTGACTGCGTTGCTGGAGTGACACTGGTGGATGCTGCAGTTGACAAGGAGGACCAGGAGCTGCCGAAAGGGGTGAGTGAACTCACCCATAGGTCTGATCCGTCCTAACAGCAACAGGAGGAGCTATGCACCCTGCTGCTGAAATGGAAGAAGGTGTTTGCACGACACGATGAGGACTTTGGACGTACAGACCTGGTACAACACTGCATCCACACTGGCGACGCACCACCTGTCCGAGAACGACATTGACCTCTTCCCCCTGCCATGTATAAAGAGATGAAGTCCCTACTCTCAGGTATGCTGGAGAAAAGAGTTATTAAGGAGAGCTGAGCCCATGGGTGGCACCCATCGTACTGGTGAGAAAAAAAGATGGCAGTTGGAGATTCTGTGTGGATTACAGGAAGTTAAATGCAGTAACCCATAAAGATGCATTTCCCCTGCCCAGGATTGAAGAAACCTTAACCAATCTGACCCGAGCAGAATGGTTTTCCACTCTCGACTTGGCCAGTGGCTATTAGCAAGTCGAGATGAAACCCCAAGATCGGGAGAAGACAGCTTTCACCACACCTCTGGGGCTGTATGAATTTGAGCGTAAGCCCTTTGGTCTCTGCAATGCGCCAGCTACCTTTCAACGTCTGATGCAACAATGTTTAAGTGGTCAATTGTCGGAATCCTTACTGGTGTATTTGGACGACATTATCATTTACTCACCTGACTTTTCCTCCCACCTGCAGCATCTAGATGAGGTGTTCACCAGGCTGTGGTGGCATGGATTGAAACTGTGTCTGGATAAATGTAGACTCCTTCAAAAGGAAGTGAAATTCCTGGGCCATGTGGTGGACCAAAAAGGGGTGAGACCTGACCCAGATAAGATCTCAGCTGTACAGGATTGGCCCATCCCCACCACCGTAAGACGGGTACGAGCCTTTCTTGGCCTAGCTGGCTATTATAGACGTTTCGTTTTTGGCTTTGCAAAGATTGCACGCCCCCTCAACCATCTGCTGACAGGCATCCCTGCTGATAAAAAAGTCTGAAACCCGAAAGGTACAGTGGTCTTTGGAGTGCCAGACATCTTTTGATCAAATAAAAACGGCTTTAACACAAACACCTATTTTGGCATACGCTGATTACTCCCTTCCATTCATCGTCTACACAAATGCCAGTAACCAGGGTTTGGGAGCAGTCTTGGCCCAGGTCCAACATGGGCAAGAACAAGTAATAGCCTATGCCTGCAGCAGCCTACACCCAACAGAACGGAATGATGCGAATTATAGCTCTTTCAAACTTGAGCTCCTGGCCCTTAAGTGGGCAGTAACTGAGAAATTCAAAGACTATCTGACAGTGTACACTGATAATAATCCTGTGGCTCACTTGCAGACAGCTCGTCTGGGTGCTGTAGAACAGCGTTGGGTCGCGCAGCTTGCCTCCTTCGACTATGACATAAAGTACCGCTCAGGTAAAAGTAATGTAAATGCAGATGCACTGTCTAGGTTCCCAGTTATCCCCTTGGCTGCAGATGCGTCATGTGAAAACCTTGAACTGGAAACTGCCCCAGTCACAGTGGCCATTGAACTGACCCCTGAGGGGGGTGAAGAGGAATGGACCGGCCAAGGGTGGGAGGAAGCACAAGCTTGTGATGCCGACCTTCAAATCATTAAGAGGTATGTGGAAACTCAAACAATACCTACAAGACCAGAGTGCATGACATTGTCCCTCAGAGCCCAGAGACTGTTACAACAAAGACAAAAACTTCAGGTTAAAAGCAAAATACTGTGTCGTAAAATGATTGACCCACACACACGAAGTGTGTTTCCAGATTGTGTGTCAAGAAGTTTGGAAGAAGATCCATGAGGCCACTGCCCATGCTGGTGTGGAGAGAACCCTAAACCGGATCTGTCAGCGATTCTACTGGCATGACATGGAGAGGGAGGTACATCAGTTACAGCAGGGTTGTGTTGCCTGTTGCCTGCAGCGAGAGAGAGTGGAACCTAAGGCCCCCCTAAATCCATTTGCAGTATCCTATCCCCTAGAAGTAGTGGGGTTAGACTTCCTGTCCCTAGGCCGGCCCACAGACACTTATTAGAACATTCTTGTTGCCAGTGATCTGTTCACCTGTTTTGCGTGGACTATCCTCACTTGAGACCAAACAGCTCAGACTACAGTAAAGGCCCTGTGGACCCATGTGATCCAGCCATTTGGTTGCCCCGCCCGTTTTCGTTCCGACCAGGGACCCAATTTTAAATCTGCACTGATGAAACAACTTTGTGATACCTATGGTATAACTAAAAGCCGCACAACTCCGTACCACCCTGCAGGAAATGGCAGTGTCGCGAAGGTCCAACTTCACCAACACTCAAAATCAGGTTCTCAGATCCCCCAAATCACACAGACAGCAGTCGAGGTCAGATACCAAAAATATAACAGCTTTATTAATATTTCAATCCATTAAAATTAGTTACACAATCCCACCTGCCCAGTCACCTCCCGCCCCACCTCTCGCCCGATACCCAGACAGGTAAGTCACTATGGCCACTCTATTAAATTCCAACTCTCCCCTCTCTTCCTGGCTAAGGGTGCTAGAGGAGTAGCCCAGGAAACAGACACTACAAGAAATTAACCCAGTTTAACCCCCTAACCCTAACCCTATTTAAGACCGCTGCAGCTGCTCTGCTCTCCGAGGCAGGGCAGTCACGTGTTTCTGTTTTTTTGGGGGTTTTTTTGCGCAAAGGCAGCGTGCACAACTCAGGTGGTGTCATGCTACATTTGCATATCTAATAGGCACCGTGCAGCTGGGCTGCGCTCCTCCCCATGTAACTTCTCTGTCCCACTCAGGGGGAGGAGCAAAGGAGGAGCACACAGTAGCCATTTTTAGACAGAGCAGCAAGCCGCCAATTTCCCTGTCCTTTTGGCAGCTCGGTCCGCGGTTTCAGACAGCGGGCGGCAAATTGGGGGTCTATTGTTGTCCACTGATTTTCCGCCTTGGAGGGTACACTTATTTCCGCCTCGCCTGCTATCTAAAAATGAGGCGGAAATGTGCCGGCATCTGTGTGAGGTGGGCGGAGGTGTCAATGACCTGCACTGTTGTGCGACCCACAGCCGGGGAGTTTTAAAACCAAGAAACAGCTGATCACAGCAGCCAGTCCTTCATTTCACCCGTGGACATTAAGATGAGCAACTGGACAGCCGCTGAGATCCAGGAGATGCTAACATCTCCTCGGTCTCTGTAGCTGTTTTGTTGTGTTAGCTTGATGTTGTGTCGGAAAGCTAAGGACGGTCGCTAGTTTCAAATTAAAAGCCCCCCGCTAAGAACCCAGTTCTTAACTCCAATGGGGTTCAATGTAAAGCTCTTATTTTTTTAATTATTTTTTTTAATTTACTTTTTATTGGTTTTCTTATACACGTATGTGCCAACTGGGCACAAAAACACACAACTTAACAAAACATAACATGACATGGGGAGGATCTGTTCATTAAGTGAAGCACATCATACATAAAAGGATGTTTCTTGATGATATGGAGCAAAACATTTCTTAATCAAGAGTTTGGCCTTGTCTTTGTGATCTATATGAAATCAGGTCTTACAGTTGACACGTAGTTGAGCCATTTCAACCAGTTCTCTTCAAAAATATCAGCTTGGTTTTTGAGTTTGAATGTAATTCTCTCCATAACATATATGTTATAAATGGTATCAATCCATTCATTAATTGTTGGTTTGTCTTTTTTAAACCACTTTCGGGTCAGGGCCTTTTTACAACCCACTAGCAACACTCTCAGAAGGTATTTGTCTCCCTTTGGAAGATCAAGGCCAACCAGATCACACAGGTACATGACTTTGAAATTTAAAAACATTCTCCTTTTAAAAACAGCCTCCAGGACTCCAATGATCTCTCTCCAAAATGGAGTCACAGAGGAACAGTTCCAGAATATATGAAAATGGTTTGCTGAGGTATTCCCACATGACCTCCAACAGGCAGTCTGATTTGAGTAGTTGGTCATTTGTGCAGGAGTACGAAAGAATCGAGTCACATTTTTCCAACTGAATTCCCTCCAGGAGGGGGAGCTTGTCACTGACCACTGTTGTCTGCAGATCCTGTCCCAATCTTCTTGAGAGACTGTGAAGCCTCCCTCTGCTTCCCATCTTTCCTTAATGTCCAAAGTATGATCACTTTTAAGATTTTGAAGAGCGGAATATAGTTTGGATATTATCTTTTGGAGGGTGACATTCTTGTAGGCTCTTTGAAAAATGATAAGAATTTCATCCCTCCCTGTAATAACATCCCTTGGGAATTTCTTGCTCGTTAAATCCCTAATTTGTAAATATCTAAAGTGATCTTGATTGTGCAGACCAAATTGTTCTTTTAAGTCCTGAAAGCTCAAAACCTTATCCTGATCAAAGAGTGTGCAGTAGGCCGTAAGTCCATTTTCCGTCCAGTTTTTAAACCTTGTGTCATAGTTATTTGGCACAAAATCTGGATAATATGCAAACCATTTAAACATTTTGGCTCCTCTCTTCAAATTATATTTTTTTATAATTTTACCCCATGTTGTCAAAGAGCCAGATATCCATGGGTTTTGGGGGTCTGGAAGGAGATTAATTAATGAAGGATCTCCAACTAAGTTATTAACTGGTGGTCCCTTTCCCATTGCCATTTCTATTTCTTTCCATTTTGATCTATAATTTGGTGTACACCATCCCACTAATGGCCTAATTTGAGCTGCCTTATAATAATTTGTCAAACAGGGGAGGGCTAAACCACCTTTCTCTTTTGGTAGTTGTAGGGTTTTATATTTTATTCTTGGTTTCTTCCCCGCCCATATAAATCTGGAAAGAATTTTATCCCACTCTCGAAAATATAATTCTGGTTTCCCAATTGGTATTGAGTGAAACAAATATAAAAGTCTTGGTAAAATGTTCATTTTAACCAAATCTATACGAGAACTGATATTTAGATAGGGAATTAAGTTCCATCTGTTGATATCTGCTATAATTTCTTTTTTGAGTGGGCCATAGTTAATTTCTTCAATTTTTGATATGTCTCGGGAAAGGAGAATTCCCAAGTATTTTATAGAACTCTTGTCCCAGTCTAGATGGTAAATGGAGCGGAGACATTGAGGGGGATCAAAATGAAAACTAAGGACCTGGGTTTTTTTCGTATTTAGTTTATACCCTGAGTATGACACATACTCATCTAAAATAGACATCAACGCTGGCAGAGATTCTATTGGATTTGAAAGGCTAACAAGCACATCATCCGCGAAGAGGGCCAGCTTTTGTTCTCCTGCTGCCATGTTTATACCCGTGATCTTGTTGTTCTGTCTAATCCATTGTGCCAATGGCTCTATAAAAATTGCGAATAAGATTGGACTTAGGGGACAGCCCTGTCTTGTTGATCTCTCCAGCAGAAATGAGTCCGTAAGCTCCCCGTTGATTTTTAGCTTAGCAGATGGTTTATCATAAAGGGCTTTTAATGTATTAATAATTACCTGGTCAAAACCAAATTTCTCCATAGCACTGTATAGGAATTTCCATCTAACCGAATCAAAAGCCTTTTCGGCATCTAAACTAACTAAAATGGCCTGTATTTTGTTTTGACTTATATGTCTGATAATTTGTAAAGATCTTCTAATATTGTCATGTGTCTGACGTGCAAGAACAAAACCTGTTTGATCCATATTGATTATACGGGGTAAGATTTTCTCAAGTCTCTTAGTAATAATTGAAGTAAATAATTTATAGTCCAAATTAAGCACACTAATAGGTCTGTAATCTGCGCAGTCTAATTTGTCTTTTTTTTCCTTAGGTATAACCGATATAATCGCTTCTTTCCATGATATAGGGGTTTCCCCTTTAGCCAGGACCCAGTTAAATGTTTTTAATAAAATGGGTGTCAAAACCTCCTTCAGTTTCTTATACCACTCTGAACTGAATCCATCCGCACCTGGGGATTTACTGGCTTTGAGTCTTGAGATAGCCGAATAGATTTCCTCTTTTGAAATTTGTGAGGTTAATCTTTTATTTTCTTCTTCTGTAAGTTTTGGTAGATTTAAGGATTCGAGTAGTAACTCCATTTTTTGGTCGGTATTAACTTGAGGTTGAGAATATAATTTTTCGTAGTATGCTTTAAAACAGTCTTTAATTTCCTGAATTTGGTGGTGAATTACCTTAGTTTTTGGGTCCCTTATCTTGTATATTGCATTGTCTGCCTGTTGTTTTCTTAACTTGTATGCTAATAGTTTTGAATATTTGCTGCCCCCTTCCTAGTATTTTTGTTTTGTGTAAAGCAGTTTCTTTTGAATCTCTTGGGAGTATAACTCTTCAATCTGATTTCTTTTCTTCTTTATTTCTATTTTAATCTTTGGGTCTGTTGACTCTTTGTGTTCAGATTCTAGGTTTCTAAGTTCAGTCTGGAGTGTTTTAATTTTTACTTCTTTTTGTTTTTTAAGAAAAGACGTCACTGCAATCACCCTCCCTCTCATTACTGCCTTACAGGCATCCCAGAGTATGGGCGGAGAAACCTCTCCATTATCATTAAACGCCAAGTATTCTTGAATTTCTCTTGCAAATTGTTCTGTCCTATCGTTGTTGAGTACACTAGGATTTAGTTTCCAATGCGAAAGCTTCCTTCTATAAGTATTTTTTAGGGACAAATAGATTGGGCAGTGATCTGAAAAGTCCATTGCTCCAATATGGCAATCTTGTATTTTGCTACTATCTGTTCCAAATATCAAAAAATAATCAATTCTAGAATATGTTGAGTGAGGAGATGAATAGAAGGTATAGTCTTTGGATGATGGGTTTAGGTGTCTCCAAACATCAATTAGTCCTATTTCTGATAGTAGTAAATTAATTTTCTTTGTTATTTTTTGGGGGCGGGACGTTCTTGTCGCTGTTGAGTCAAGGTTCGGGTTAAATGTAGTATTAAAATCACCTGCGCATATTAAAGTCCCCTGTGCTTCAGTTGCGATCCTTTCAATTACTTGAGTATAGAAATTTGGTTCTGAACCAGGAGGGATGTATACATTATAAAGGATAAATAAATGTCCATCAGCTTTCCCACGGATCATTATGAATCTACCTTCCTTGTCTTTAATAGTAGCCATATGTTCGTATGTCACCCTTCCTGAGATTAGAATAACTACTCCCCTGGTATGTTTAGATCCATTTGAGGAGGAGAAGACATATTTAAACCCCTGTCTTTTGAGTTTTTCATGTTCAGTTTCCGTCAAGTGGGTTTCCTGCAGATAGGCAATATCTATGTTTTCTCTTTTTAATTTAAGAAGAACTTTGCTCTGTTTGACTGGGCTACGAAGCCCATTCACATTTAGAGACACTACTTTCATTATCTGGTTCCTGTATGTGTCGGCTTACCTCTGTAATTGTATGATGCTTTAACCTTAACGAAAACAGATTTCCCTTGTAGAAAAAAACATTTCTCCCCTGTACTGAACATAGAACAAAGAGAAGCGTTTACACTCATCATAACAGAAATGAATACATGAACTTCCTGTGACTGAGGGATCTTTGTCCCTCTAGGGTCCCTGTTGGTGGGTGGAGGGAAAAAACCCTCCTGAGTGGTTGGGGCCCTCCTTAGTGGTGTAGTGACTAACCAGCCGGTGCACTCCATGTCCACTAATTAGTCCAACAGTACCATTACCCATTCAGTCAGTTATTTATTTTTTTTTTTACAGTAACTTCAACAAATTATTTATAAAGTAAAGAGAGAGAGTAAAAAGGAACAGATCACCTCCCTTGTTTAACAGTCTACTCACAGCATATTAATCTGCGCAGGATTTTAGTGTTTTTAGAGTTGGGTTGGTGGTCTTCTGAACTCCTGGAGTTTTTCTTTCACTCGGGTCTGCATCTGTTTTCCTCCGCTGGCCACTCGTTGCCACGGGAACGCCTTTTGGATCCTCTCCTCTAAGTTTGGGGCTGGATCCACTCTGGCAGCGGACACCTCCATCCCCCGTGCCCGTAGCTCCTGTGCGGCTTGGTGTGCGTCCTCATAGGTCCGTGGGCCGGTGCTCCAGTGAATCCGGATCCGCGTAAATGGGGTCTTGAAGCGAATGCCTTTTTCTTTCAGCACTTTTTTGATTCCCCCGTAGGCTCTGCGTTTTTCCATCACTTCGTATGCATAATCATGGTCAAAGAAAATCGGTTTGTTGTTCAGGTGGATTTTCTTTTTCCAAGCCAGCTTCAATACCATTTCTTTGACGTCATACTGCTGGAAGTTTATCACAATAGACCGGGGTGTAGCGTCAGGTCCCGGCTTCTGGGTCAGAGCTCTATGAGCCCGCTGAATCTGCAGGGACATACCGTCGGGGAGAGCCAGCTCTGTGGTCAGCAGGTTTTCCATAAACTTTATCATCGAGTCGCCCTCTGAGCCCTCCGACACTCCGTAAGCTCGGATGTTGTTTCTTCTAGACCTGCTTTCCAAATCGGTGACTTTCTCTTGCAGCCTGTGGTGCTCTTTCAGCAGACTCAAAAGAGCCTCTTTAGTTGCAGCGCCGCTTGTTTCCATATCCGAAATGCGCTCTAAAGCTCTTATTTTGAAGACAAATTTATGTCACCGTTCACAGCCAAACTTCGAGCTTCACGTCACATGCTTACACCTACCTCAGAGGCGGCTTTTGAAAAAGGAGGAACATTACGCCTCGGTTTTAGAAAGACAGGCCGGCACATTGCCACCCTTACCTTGGAGCAAATGTGCCGCCTTTTCTATCTAAAAAGGGCTACAGATATAAAAAGATAAATAAAAAAAAAAGAGCGGTTCCCGGCTGCGACTCAGATCCCATCGTTCATGTTAACGAGCCGTTCAATAGAATCGGTTCGTTCGTGAACGTCACAACACTAGTGGGTGGGTACAAGATCACCAGCAGAAGCTGTCCTTGGCTTATAGCCTGTCTAGGCAGAGAATGGATAGTGCAGCCACCCAGAACAAGCAGCACTATGACAAGAGGGCCAAAGCGTTACCACTGTTACTGGGGGAAAGAGTGTGGGTATGGGATGGGACAGTGGCGGTTCTAGACCAGTTTTAATAAGGGGGCCAGGTTGGGGCCGGCTTTTTTGTAAGGGGGCACATACAACCCGGGAAAAAGGATAAATCCCTCATTCAGACAAAACAGTGTTTACAATTTCAGCAATTTTGATTGGGTAGTAAACTGCCGAGACACTTTATTCCTGCCTTTCCCTTCAGTACAAAATCATTGCAAGAAATCTGTCATCGTATTAGTAATGCAGACTCCCTGTCAGGGGGGCCACAGGGGGGTCCAGACTCAGAGTTACGGGGGCACTGGCCCCTGTTGGCCCCCCCCTAGAACCGTCCCTGGGATGGGAACAGATGAGGGGCAGAAAAGTTGTGTACATCTGCATCTGTCTGCATCTGTGTAAACAGCTTCATTCAGCGTCTCGGGGGGGGGGGCAACCTGTGTTGCCGCATTATTTTAGTATATACGTTTTATTGTTTTATCATGTTTAGCTGTTTGTGCTCTTGTTTTTAGTTTTTTAGGGAGGAACTTCTAATTGTTTTACGTGCTTTTAAAATAAATATTGTTACTCTTCCATTTGATTGTATTCACTATTTTAAAACACCACTGGTTTTTAACTGCTCTCCCCTGACAAAAAGAACCTTTAAATATTTTTATCTAAATTTTAATCTTGGTTATTATAAGAGGTCCTAGGCCTCGCCCAAATCCTAGGTGACGTTGTCTTGTATGTATGTTTTAACATAACCTTCCCCGGTCACATGTGTCCGCACTTTCATGAGTGGTTGTTGGTAGCCTTTGTCTACATCTTTTCGGTGTCCTCGTAGCTCTGTAGCTTAGTTCTTAATTTAGCAAAGGAAGCTGCCACTTCGCTATGTGTGACATAAATAGTGAATGGTTGAAGGATTCTGGAAATCCCTTCAAAGTCATTGCAATTAACAGTCTGTCACTTAAGGTGGCTTCTCGCACGATCAGTGAAGCTTTTGTCATTTTCATGCAACATTTCTTTCGGTGACAAAAGCTAAAATAACTTTCTCTGGGTATCTCCTGAGCCTATAACCTGTTGTCAGAGCACCATTTGCACAGCGTTCCTAACATCAGTACCCAGTGTTCAACTGAAATTGGTGCATTCTGTATTTATTTATGTATTCTTCCCCCTTTGCATTTAAAATATTTGCATTTATTATGCAGCTGGCAGTTTATTTTCAAAGGTTTGAAAAAAAAGATCTGCTCAGCAACAGATGTCTACAGTTAGTACTGTTTATTATCAGTTTGACATAACAGCTTTAACATGAAACAAAAATGTATTCTAGGTTAATATCACCTGGTAGCCAGCTAACGATGTAACTGTAGCATGCTTTCTAAAATGTTTCGGGTATTTAGTAAACTGGTAGGACAACCTTGGAGGAGCTATTCAAACCCAGCAATAACGTGTATTTTCACTTTCACAAATCACTCATGACTTCACTTCTGACTTTGATCTCTTTTGATATGAAATGATTCAAAACTACTATCATTTTCCTGAAAACAGATCTAGCAGCAGGCGAAAGAAAAGTTGGAGGGAAAAGGTTTGACTGTGTATACAAGCAGACAGACAAGACTAAAAACTCTGCTGATCACTACCTGATCATTTTACTCGTAATTCTTGCCAACTGGAAAGAAATGAAAAGCGTTGATTATTTCTGCAAATTCAAATGTAAGCTTCAAACTAAGAACCATTGTAGATTAAGTTGCACTTATCAAAAATGATGCAATTTTAGGGAAGATTTGAAACAGGTAGTTTTTATACCTTTGGTTTTTTTTTCTCTTTTTATTCCTGTTTTCATTGTCACTGTGATTAGTCCTTATCTTTATGGACAATGACAAGCTGTCAACTCCATGAAAATAGAATAGTGCAATCAGGCACATATGCACACAGAAGTACCAGTTGCCTAAAAGCTTTGGTCTTTTCACCCCTGAAAAGTTTGATTTTAATGTGACAAATCCCCCTCTTGTCCTGTCTCACAGTGGGACACAGAAAGAGACAGGAAGTTTTTACCAAGGACAATTTATTCAATGAACATGAGGAGGTGATGGGATTAAATATTTTCAGACAAACCTGCCGTGGGGTTATAATCTTATATAACTGCATGTCAACTAGGAATGCTTGCTAGTAGCTAAGCATTAAGTTCTGCACAATGGGGGTCGTGCCTAATATAGACCTTGAAAAGCTGCTCTATTTTTGTGTAACCAGGGGTTTGCTTGGAGATTCCAAAACACAGAAAACAGGAATTTGTTCATACACCACACAACTTTTGTTCCTGCTGAACCCCGGTGAGCACTGCTTGAGCCTGGTCAATAGATTGAGTGTAATTCTTGTGCCTGTCAGCAAGAATAAAGATAATTTGGCAGCTGTCTTGGCATTGTGTCAGGATTAGGGTTCACTGTGTGACCCCGGGGCCCATTAGGAGGGTGATAAGGGAGGGTATATAAACGTCCAGCAACAGCACAGGACCACAGTCTGCCTGCATGGAAAGACTGTCACACTCCTTCAGCACAGACAGAGAGACAAGGTAAGACCAGAGGCCATGTACAGTGTTGGTGTTGTGTGTGATATACTGTGAGTGTAGTGTTATGTCAGCGGATGAGTTGATGAATTATAGATTTTTTTAAGACCTGAAAAGGTGTTTACATTTTGTAATAATACTATAATTGCGGATGACGTGCTTTAAAGATTGATTTTTTTAGTGTGAATATTCTTGACTTTGAATGATTAAAACAAGATAAATGTGTTGATCTGGAAACAATTTAGATAGACTAGCCTACATTACTTTTTCCTGGCTTAAAAAACCATTAAGACTAATGATCAACAGAAAAATAATTGGCAACCATTTTGACAGTCGATGAATGTTTTCATTCATTTTTCAGTAAGAAGTAGTGAAAGTCTGTAGTTCCAGGCTCTTTGTCATATATCATTGTAAATGTAATATCTTTGCGTTTAAGTGAAACAAAAGGAGAGATTTTGAGAATTAAACTTGGACTGAGTGAAGGACAACAGGCTTTTGCACAATGTTTTTCACATTTTATATAATGGTTGATTAAATAATCGGTAGATTTGAACCAAGAACAAAAATAGCTTCAATTAGAATAAACAAAAAATATTATAGGTACATTTCACAAAAATGTTAATAATCACAACATTTCACAGGCTTTTTGGTGGTTTAGGTTGTGCTAGGGGAATCTGAACTAACATCTTTAACCTACAGCTCTGATATCTGTCTGGTCAGATATACTCTGATGCAGTTGAAACCTTTTATACAGCCATCTGCAGTTTGAATGATTCAGTTTCTAACTCTCACAACAGATGGACTTTTTAGTTCTGCCCGCCATCCTGCTGGTCATTTCTACTGTTCATGCTTTCCAGTATACGGAGCTGGTGCGTTACATCGACAGCCATCAAGAAGAATATGTGGAGGTACAAAATCTTCTTTTTCCTTTAGTTACATTTCTAAGAGTCCAAGCACTAGAAATGCTCTTTTTTTTGTGAACATTTTTAAAAGGGATTTAAGACTGACATGACAAAGTCATAACCACGACATCAGTCATTAAACGTGAAGACATATTTATGAATCATTTAGTGTCATGTGATCGAGTGTTTGGGTTAAATGACCAAATGACATTCAATAACAACAGTCATAAACGTTCCATCGTGTTCATGACGGTGTCAGACTTATGCGTGCCATGTTTGTCTCATGCACCTTCGGCTCTAGTTTCACCATTGTTTTTGTTGGGCCAGAATTATCTACACCACAGATTGTAAATCCTA